>NW_009913539.1:0-234 GCF_000696875.1 Nestor notabilis | reverse complement strand
GCTAGCTCTGGCCCATGGCCTGACCCATAGCCCTGTCCATACCCGTGCCCCACAGCTCTGCCTCATAGCCCTATCCTTTAGACCTCCCCCATGACCCTCCTCCATAGCCCTGACCCACGTCCCTGGCCCATGAACCCGCTCCACTGCCCTGTCCCTTAGGCCTGCCCCATACCTCTGCCCATACCCATGCCCCACAGCTCTATCCCACAGCACAATCTGTTAGGCCTGCCCCAC
>NW_009913538.1:38819-44836 GCF_000696875.1 Nestor notabilis | reverse complement strand
TAGGGAGGCGGGAGCGCCGCGCTGTAGGGAAGCGGTGAATGCTCCAGTGAACGAAATACGTTTACTCTGAGAGCTGAAGCTCGGGCGGCCACGGGTGTGCGCGCCCGGTGCCATGGAAAATACATCGTATTTTCACAAGTAGCATGTGCTTGGCGTTGGTGGGGTGTCAAAATGTGCTTCGCGCTCTCACGAACCACACAGGCCTGAAAAACAGGGTCATGCTTTTTATTTGTAAGGATACCCTGCGCTGTTTTAGGTGTGAGCTCGCAACTGGGAGACTGCGAGTTCCTTGGCAAACGGAATTCCCATATTCTTTGTTGCAAACTTGCCTGCAGGCTTTGCTGTCTGGTGTTGTTACAGTGTAAAAGCGCCGATAGGGCTTTGCTTTCTTGTTTATATGAGGCTTGGCTCTCATACTTTTTCAAATCTGGTGCTATTTCAGAATCTGCTCAGTTCTTCTAACAGGAAAAAGGACAGAAGCACTTGAAAGAATTCAATCCTAGAAGGATAGGTTATATATTGAAAAATGTAAAGGCTTTACCTAGGGATAGAAGAAATCGTGTGCTTTTTCATTTTCTTGGAGAAAGGGAGCCTGAGCTTTACATGATGATGTGCACATGTACATCCTAAGCCTTTTTTAGAGGACTTTTTTGTCTGAAATCTTCATATTTCAATTGGTGAAAGTTCATTAGATAATGATGTTACCCTCTTCTTTCCTAGCAAAGTATGAATTAAACCAATGTTGCTGTAAATGTAAAAACAAAAAGCAGATCCACATATTAAAACTGCACTATTGTGCACTTTACTGTGAGGAGAGTTTTTCTTCCTTCTAAGTTGTGGTTTCAAGCGTTGTAGTAATAATTCTGATACTAAAAATACTGGGTTTGCCTCCCTGGTTTTAAGTGTTGAACTGAACTTTAGCACTTAGGCAACAGTTGCCACAGGAAAAACATCATAAAAATCACTTGGTCTACTGATAAAAAGTGGTCTAACTTGCTACCTGATGCAGGAATTAATTGTAACCAAGTGAAATACACTTTTGTCAGATCAGCTGTAGAATGGGCTATGCTGAGAGCAGAGTGCTCTCCCCAGGTTATTTGATGAGAATAAAGCTTTGTGTATTCCCAGTTACCATATAATTTTTCCTCATCTTAGGCTTCAGATAATTACACTATCAGATTTGGAATGTGACTACATTAACGCTAGATCGTGCTGCTCAAAACTCAATAAAGTAAATTATTCTTCTTTGCATTTAATGTGGTTTAAAGAAATGGTTCTTCATCTTAGCATCACAAACAACTGGGGTGTAATGTGTGTCTGAAGAGCCTTGATTGGCAGTGTTTTGCTTGTATCCTTTATTCAGTCTGCTTGTGGTTTTTGGATGCCTGTCTTTCTGCAGATTCAGTCAGGAAATGCTGTTCCTCTGACCCTTGGTGCTCTGAGAGAGACTGCTCTGAATTCCTGGGACTGAGACTTAACTCTTCACAGAGCTCTTGAGTTCTGTGCTTTCATTTCTATAGGTGTGCTACACCAAGGATGTCTGTGTGTGACTGACCTTTATAGCACACACACAGATGCTTCTTTATAATTTCTAACCTCTCTCCAAAAGTAGAGGCGTTTACTGTGAGAAGAAAAAGTGCCATTTTAACCAAAACTGCTTAAAACTGATTTTGTTAAATCAATATCACCTTCCTGTATGGATGTTCACTTTGATTTAAAGGTATTTTCTTTCTTGGTGTAAAAGAGAATGCTACAGGATACTATCAAGGCAAAAATGTGTTATTGCCAGGGGCTGACTCAATTTAACTATGCCAGTTTTCATATTGATCAACTTTCTTACCTGTTCCAAGGATGAGGGTGTTTGTATGTCCTGTGTCTGTGCAAACTTTAATTATCTGCTTCTCTCATTCCTAAATCCAGTTCTCTGCAGTAATTTCAAATGAGCACTGTATGTTTCTTAACTTGCTTTCTTAAGTGCTTGTGTAATATAGTTGTGTTCAAACAGCTGCTGTGCTTCTCTGGAAACCTTTGTAATAGTTGGATAAAGGATGTCTGTTAGCCCAAAAACAGGCCCTAAGATATTCTAGCTCACATGGAATTTGTCTGAAGGTATCAATTTCCCCATTGTGATGAAATCATATGCTTCTGCCATGAATTTTCTGCCTGAGTTTTACATGATTAGAATTAGATGAAAACTCCAAATAGATCTGTTTTTCAGAAAGGAATTTACATATAATTCCTTTTCTTTTCTTCCCTTTTTACAGTGGGTGGTGCCTGAAGTGATTGGCCATGCTGTTGTAACAGTATTAATGCTTATTTCATTGCACTGGTTCATCTTTCTCCTTAATTTGCCAGTAGCAACATGGAATATATATAGGTAAGTGCAAAGGGTTTTGTGTGCTTTTTTTTCCACTGTTACTAGGTTAGCTTTAATTGTAGTATGAAGGTAAACAGTATGTTGTGATGAGCTGTTTCACTTGTGTTCTTGAGCTGCTAACAGTCTTCATGGATCTAACTAATATAAAACTCTCCTCTCCTTGCATTTAAAATTACAAGAAACCAAACAGTGTGAAGGACAAGAAACTTCCAGCCTGTAGCAGAAACGTTTGGAATGTATTCTCCTTAGTGCCCAGGAATCTTGATTTGCAAGTCATTCCCAAATTCATAGGAAATAGTGTTATGCTAATTGTGATTATGTGCTGCAAACATAGTTAATGTTTTTCATGCTGTGCCTACATGTTTGATAGTGATATTGACATGAAAGTACAGAGGTCAGCATGGCCAATGGGTTGTAAAGCCATCAGGCTGTAGTGTCATCCCCCACACCCTCCTGTGTTTACTGTCTTGTCTCTCCCCCTCATTTGCATTGCTTTTGGTCCCCCATCTTGCCTCTTTGTATTTGGAAAGGTTTGTAGACTTTTTACCTTATGACAGCTGTTAGTGTTACTGGTCTTCGTATACTGGGCTGTCCATGGCTTTGAAATGGTTCATCATCAGTAGGGGTTTCTACATGGTACCACTGAGGCTGTTGGTTCAAAATGTTCTCTTTGTTTGGTATCATTGGATGAGCAGAGAACTGAACCTTTACCAGTGCTGTGCTAATGAAAACTGGATGTGGAATTGTTGCGAATTATTTCTGATCACAGGAAGTCCAAAAGACCATATGTTTAAGATATAGGTATAAAAAGTTGCTGTAGTTTTTGTTTGCCTGAACCTGCCAGGGCTAACTGTTTGCAGGGATGGCTGGTAAAATTAAATAAGGCTTCATAGCTCTCACTAAAAAGAAGTTGAGGGCCTTGTTGTTCTTGGACAAAATAACCATGCATTTATCACCCTTGTTATCTACAGAACTGATAGCAAAGCCTTCAAATGTTTCTAGCTGGAGTAACATGAGACACAGTAGAACTGGGATGCTTCATTAACAAATGTTGCCTAAATGCAACAGGGATAGGTTTGTTTGGCCGTCTGTACGTACAGCTATATCACACACTGACCATTTGCACAAAATGACCAGTATTCCCTTTGGTATCTGCTGGCAAGAATGGAGTTTGCATTTCATGTTTATTTTAGGCTAGACTGTTTCTGCAGAGACACTAGAGAGGGAATGCATTTTCTTTGAAGCTTTAAAGAGTTCTTGTACTGGTTATCCCTTTCCTGCTTCCTTTTGCTTACTGATGTTAATGTTTAAAGTAGCCACTTGCCCTCCCTTGTAAACCTGGTCAGAGAGAATTTGAGAAGATACAGTTATTTCTGTTTCTGCAGTTCAGGCAGTAAGCACTGGGTCCTGTTTTGAACTGTCAGCTATCGCTTTGTTTGTCATACGTGGGGTAGACATTTGGAGTATCTTAAATCCAGGACCGTTTTCTTAATTTTAGGGGTACAGTTTAGGCAATATATGAATATGACAGTATGATACTTTGCCTGTCCTGCCACAAGCAGTCAAAACGTTAAGCCTGTATTGCTAATCCTGCCTTCTTTCTGGGGATTGAGGGGTTTCACTCATCTCGGTTGCCTGGAAAAGCAAAAGCAAGTGTGCTGTTTAGCATTATAAAAGAAATCTGATGATTTGGGATAGAACTTAAACTTCACCTGGTGTTCCACGGGCCAAAGGTCTGGTAGACAGAAAAATGGTGGATTGTAAAGTAGTTTAAATACACAGGAAGAGGAGAAGGTATCGTTGACTAAGCTAGGATTAAGTGGGAACAGATGAAGTGTGAACCTACTATCATGAGCTGCAATCTTCCAGCATCAGCTAAATGTGTTTAAATCTTCTTTATATGTTATAGTATTTCAAGGACCAATTTCTGAAGTCAGTGTCGCTGCACATGAATTCAGAAAGGTTTAAGATAATCATTCTGCTCCAAGAGGAGTACAGAGATGTAAATACTTGTGTTGAGATTGAAGAAGTCTGTGCTTTGTAGTATATCTAAGTGATAACAGAGAGAAAGGTAGGATAATAATCCCTTCCCCTTATTCTCTTTCCTTCAAAGCCTGCTTAATCTTGATGAGTGAATGGTGGTTAAAGGCACTGCTGGCTTAATTTACCAGTTGTCTCAATGATTTCAGCGAGAGTAGAGAGGGTTTTTTGTGAAAGGGGCACCAGAAACAAATCCCAGAGAGGATAAATTGGTCAAAAACAGCGTCAAGGGAGACTTTCAAAGCTGCAGCATGTTTATTGTAACATCCTACTGGCCCTTCTTGTTCATCATACTCAGGGGCTCATTTAACTTGGTTTATTTTTGGCTCAATTTTGTATCTTACACAATCTCCAGTGAGACACAGTATTGCCTTACAATGTCCTTGTTTTAAAACTAGATACTGAAGCAGCTTATTTGAAATCAAATCATATTTCAAAACACATTTTTCTAGTTCTTAAATATTTCTTAGACCTGCTATTACATAAAAGAAACAAGAATTACAAAGGATACGTTGAATGTGAGTAGACAAGAAAGAAATTAACTTTGAATGCTTCCCTTTCATCTTTTCTGTATAGACCTGCTTGAGACAGTGGTCCAAATAATGTGATTTTTGCCATGTCTCTAACTCAAACCCCTCTCAAAACTGAAGGAGTTAAAAAAGAATAATCTTCAAAATACAGTGAGAATTTTGACCAAAACTTCCACATCTCTTAAGAAATTGTGTAATCTAGAGGGAAATGCCCTGTTGCTGTGGCAGCAGCTTCCACTGAACCGAGATACCAGAGGCACTACTGTGTATATTCACTAAAGCTGGCAGTTTTCTTCTTCTGTATGGGTTTGATGCACAAGTTTTTTTGCTGTTTAGAGTAAGACAACAGGCTTGAGTTGGGTTTGCTAGCATCTGGCATCCTTGTGTCCATGACTGAAGTTCCTTAGACGTGTAACATATGTTATACTGACTTGTGGGCCTCTTGGTAGAACTGCCTCCCAGGTTTCAGAATGAATTTGCATCATTTAGATGTTATCATGTTCTTAAAAAGAAAAATTAATAAATACTGCCTTTATGGCACCTGCTTCCTAGGGATATTAAAAAACTCTGTGTTCTATTTAGGATAAATTGATAAAGGAAATTTATGTTCCTTCTTTTATTCCAGTAAAACATATTACATTCCCAGTAAATAGATAGTAATTTGTCTTATAGTACTAAAAATAGAACAATCACTTAAAACTTCACATTTAGAAGAGAATTTCAAATTGTAAGTATTTCACATGAACTGTTTCTAATGGGACATAACAGTCTTTGTTATTAGCCAAATATGCTGCAGTGCTTTTTAATGCCTCTGTGAAAGAAAGACCAATACTGTGGTCTTAATGGTTTTTAGTTGGTTGGTTTGGTTTGATTTTGTCTCCTGCTGCTGCTAGAAAACACCCTTGTTTCTTGTTCCCTTCTTTCCCATCCTGTTATTGAAATAAATGTTGGGAGAGGTGGAGGAGTGCCTTTTGAAATACAAGTGGTGTCATTCTTCAAGTATTTAAAGAAAATCAAGAAGTGTTCTGTTCTGAAAGCTTGCTTTTGCTCTGGGTGAAAGACGAGGAGTT
>NW_009913538.1:14869-38788 GCF_000696875.1 Nestor notabilis | reverse complement strand
AAAGAGTGTTACTTCAGGAAGGTAGAGCCTGTATGACACTGAAGTGAAATACTAATTATACTGTTCTAGGCTTCTGTTCTTATGTGGGTTTAGACAGCAGTGCTTAGCTTCTTCATTCTGCCCAGTCTCCCACCCTGTCAGCCTCAGTGTCTCTGCTGAGATAACACAGGATGGTTGTGACAAAGGTGGGAATAATACATAGATCTTTTGTCTTCTTTATGCTGTCTCATTTGACCACTGGAGTTTGTGATTATCTGTGTGGGGTATTCTGGTAAATAAATAATTTATTAGCTAAATTCTTAGCTAAATGAAATCTTTTCCAGTTTCATCTAATGTATCTTTCCACTGTGGGTGAATGTTTCTACCATAACATCAAGTAACCATGAACAGCAATTAAAACAAACTGGAGTCAGCTATTGCCTGGTAACTCTCCCATTTACACATGGGATGTTGGGATGATGCATTTAATACTTCTTGTCCTGTTTGTTTGTGGGTTGCAGTGGCAGAAATTCACACAATATCCTGAAACTGAAATAGAGTTAAAAAGAGCTCCCTTATGTTGAATTGTGAAACAGCTCTTCAGATGGAAGTCCCTTCTGTGCAAGCTCTCCCATTCTCCTTCCTCTACTCTCCCTAATGTTCTGGTGACTATATTTCTGTTTTCATTTGGTTTCTTTCTTGCTTACACTTTCAGGTACATTATGGTGCCATGTGGAAACATGGGGGTATTTGACCCCACAGAGATCCATAACCGAGGACAACTGAAATCACACATGAAGGAAGCCATGATTAAACTAGGCTTTCATCTGCTCTGTTTCTTCATGTACCTTTACAGGTAAGTTGCAAAAATTGCTCCCAAGGAACAAAGGAATTGTCTGCCAGCTATTTTTATCTCCCCTGTTCTGCTATGGTAATTGCTGGAATTTGTGTCTTACCATTTTGCATCCTGCTAAGCCTCAATAATATATTCTGAGAACTATCTGCATGCTCATTATATGCCCTTATTCTCTCTGATCCATCATTGTTTGGAAACTCAGACTACTCCTTAATCTCAAAAATCTGTAAGTACAATATAAGGAGTTACATGATTTCAGCAGCTGGAATAAGTGGCCTGTGTATAACGGAAATCATCTTGAGGACCAAATTTATTTTACAAGGTCTGTTCTAGAAAATAAAATTGTTCAAGCTAAGTTACAAATGGGTGAGTTCTGTGCTGGGCTCATTTACTACAGGACAGAACAACTCCTGTTCTGCTGCAGGATTGCTTCTGCATTCCTTGTCTTCGTGAGCAGAGCACAGTTGCCTTAACTTTCCATTTCAGAATCAAGCACAGTTCTCTCCATGAAAGCAATCGCTGTTGCTACTTGCACATGCCTCAGTAATCCACTGGTGTCATGTTCTCTGTTTTTGCCACAGTATGATTCTGGCTTTGATAAATGATTGAGAAGTTGAAAAAGAACCGTTAGCTGCCAAATTGGGTCATCGCTCCAGTGACTGGTTGTGGAGCCACAGACACCCTCCGAACATACCTAGATCAGTGTCATCGTGCAGTATATTTTACCTCTTTGAACAAGAAATATTTTTTTCTGTATTTTTAACATAAAAGATTTTCAAAAGACACTGGATTTGTGTAGCACTTGGTTTTGTTCCTTTACAACCCAAACTGCTGGAGCTGCTGCTTCTGTAAGGTGAAATCCTTGCCTACAGAACTGATCTCATAGGAATTAAATGGTGGGAAGGGAAACTCATTTCAGTAGCATGGGGTAATAGTAGTGGTAGCTCCAGAACAAATTTAAGTGCAACTCCGATGCCTGTTTCTTACTGGAAGATGCCAGGATGTGCCTTTTGCTGTCAAGCTGTCCTGTAAGAGCCTAGTTTGAAGCAGTGGCTGGAACATAGATTTCCAAGTGGAGCAGCAGCACAGCTTGCATCTTTGTGTCAGTGTGTTTTCCAGCTAAAAAGCAATGGAATAAAAGTTAACGCTTTTTTCCCTTTCCACCCGTCCCTTCCAACAACCTATATGAAGTCTTGTGTTTGGATGGATTGAGGTTCTTTTGGCGAAGTGACACTTGTGTGTAAGAGTGAAAAACAGATAAATAAGAAATGTGATTAATACTTGGCTTTTCCCTTCAACTCCTGTTTTGTTACTGAAATACATCACAGCCCTCCATACAAGGTATTGCACTGGGGTTGGAGTTGGTTACAGAGCAAAAGGCTACCTGCAGTCACTGCTCCCTGAACCTGCTGCTCCTATACCCAGTGAGCTGAATCAAGAGTACATCTAGCTCAGGGAGGTGCTCAGGTAAACCATAACCCCAGTTAACCCAATTCTGATGCAACTGCTTCAAAGACACCAGCAAACTATATTTGCTTTATGCAGCTCTTGCATCAGTGATAATTATATAAACCTGAATTTGTACCCTCACTGTCCAATAACTGTCTTTAAATATGTGCATGGAAACGGGGGATTGTTTGAAAGTGAAACACTTCATAAATACAGTTCTGTAATTAAGTCCTAAAACTTATGAGCTTTTCCTTGTTCCTGGGTGAATAGCTGCAGTTAGCAGATCGTTTTCATGGCTAGCAGTGAAAAGACAACACTGAATTTTGATTTCTCTGGGTACCCTGTGTACAGTGCTTGTTCTAGGAAAAGTCTGGCTTTAAATTCATGATGGATGGAGGCCAAGTTCAGCTGTTGCAAAGATGAAAAACTGCTGAAAACTACACTCATTAAAAATAACTAAGGAAATAGCTCCCACAGCTGCACACCACAGACTACTTGACACCACAAGCATCAGACTGCAGAAGGTACTGCCTTATAAAGCTGAAACCCAGACAGGATGTAGGTCTGGGTAAAAGGAAAGCAAATAAAACTTTAAAAGAGAGGGAAGTTAACTTTTGCCACAGCTTATTATGGTAGGCAATACATGACCTTATTTGTATGTGAAAGAAAGGTAGAACACATATTGTGGGTGTTATGTCCTAGAGGAAAGGGTGGTGTTAGTAAGCTGCTCGGTTTAAGTCCTTGCTGTAGTGCTAATGGTAGAGGAATTTAATGACATTTCATACTGAGAAACATGCTCTGTAAGTCCACTGCTTATAAAATTTGCAGGTTTACCTCTTATCTCGGCGCCATGTCTTTAGACTAAGAGCTTTATTGTTAATGAAAAAGTTTGTAAGATACATTGCCTCCAGTGATTTCTAAGTGCCAGTATCTCAGGATTACAGTGATGACATTAGACAGGGTAGACCCATTCCCTATTGGTCGCTGCGAAAAGCTTCTGTTCTCATCTATGGAGAGAAGCGTTATTTTCAGAGATGGGAGCAGCACAGGGAAGGTTAAGGGGAAAGAACAAGGCATTTGAAAACAAAACATAAAAATGGGGGCAGCATATATCATTAGGACATTGTATCTTTGACCTAGAGAGACGTTACTGTGGATTTCTCCCTACTTCCCTCCTGAAGAGCGAGTTACTAACCATGATAGACCAGCAAAAACCTACAGATATGTTTTCTAAGTGGTGGTTGTCAGATACTAAACAAGCTGCACTTTATCTGAATGCAAACTTCCCTCTCCATTTTATTTTTAATCAAAATAAATTCTCCATTCATTCCTATCTAACATTGTTATAAAAGTGGTATAAACCCCAGAGACTACAATTCTGCTGAGAAAGTACACTCGTAATCCTGAAGCTCTTCTTACTGCGCAGGGTCCTCTACTACCTAAACAGAGTTCCTCACGTGTATCTATAGCTGCTAAAAATTTAGGTAATTAAGTGGAAAAAGGAATCCTCCAGGCATCTATCTCATGGGAGAGCCACAAAGCACAGAAATACTATAGTAAATATCAAAACAAACTCCCTATTTTGTGGGTGTCCATCAGGAGAGAACAGGGGAATTTAAATCTAAGCTTACTATATAGAATTCTAGACAATTACAAACCTTGGGATGATTTTAAATAAGCTTTGGTGTGAGACCAAACAAACTTCCTCCGATTCACTCACCACATTATTTATCTCCCTTTGGAATGGAGGTATCCAAATATAACTTCATGAAGGGACCACTAGTTTATCCTTCAAGTGATTAGTGATGATTTATCAAAGAAGCCCTTAATCTACAACAATTAATCTGTGCTTGGCCTACAGGAAGGATCCTTTTACCCAAGGAACTACAGGAACTTTAAACTGAGGTTATTACATTCTGTTCCTCACCCACAGTGTTGAGCCTGGCCAGTCTGTGACGACAGGAGTCAGTGAGCAGGTTGCACAGCTGAGAGAGCTGTTCCACTACTGCACTTGGGAAAGAGATTAGTTAAAATATGAACATCAGCATGCTTCCCTAATTAATCATTACAGATACAGACTGTTGGTTATTTAGCCTGTTTTATTAAAGAATATAGTGATCTCAGCCTACTAAATTACTGTTTGGGTTTTTTTTCTACAATAGTTCTGTATTATTGAACATAGGAAGTCAGTGGGTTTTAATAGTCCTAACAATAGTTCTCCACGCAGGTTAACCATCAACCTGACTCCCTGTTAAACCCATAAAAGCATATCTTTATCTGTTCAGTATTGGCTTGATTCTACTTCTTTTTCTCACCAGAAGATCACTCAGATGCCAAGAAAAGACCTTTTTTTTTTTTTCCCCTCTTGGGATACAGTAATGAATGGAGGTGGTGACAGGAAAGTTTGGGCTATATGGACCACAATGCTTTTTTCAGCACATTAAGCACCTTATCTGTGGCAGAAAGGATAGAGGCATAATCTTTGGAGCATTTTAGGTCTCTTAAAGTGAGGAGATAACTGGGACTGCCACCTTTCGGGGACGAGTGGATAGCCCAAGCATGTGCAACAAAGCACCAGAGCAGAGGGATGCATCAGGCAGCAATGAAAGCTGAGGGCAAGGCTGAAAGTGCGAGAGTAAAGCAGAACTGCCCCTCAGAAGTAGCCTACCTCAGGCAGAGTTAGATTTAAGCTACTTATGAAACACTCATTTACTATCAGGTTCCTTATGTAGTTTCTTTTAAATAACCTGAAAGCTTTTAAAAGAAGTTAAAAGTTACAATTAATTTAAAATCTTACATATGGTGAGATTTCACAGTTCTACTGAAACCGTATCTCTCTCTCTCTTGTCACCAGCTAAAGGCAGACATAGGACAGCAGATGAAGTACAGTAACAACCCCAGCCAAAAACCTAAACTTCTTTCATGGGCTCTGTGGATCATTTATAGCTGGAGCAGGTCTGTGATCTAACAACCTTCTTGCCAACACTAGCACCCAAGGGAAGGGGCACAAAGCAGCACATGGAAAGGAGTGAGGCCAACCCCTTCCACCTGTGGCTGCATTTAAGCCAGAATTATCTATACACCACCTAAATTGCAAGGGAGGGAATAAAGGTGCTACTACAGGGAGTAAAGACCTTTTCTAATCAGTATAAAAGCTCAAAGAATTAAAAATGTTGAATGCACTTCAGCAAAAGGTTTGAGTTTGGAAAAGCTACAGCGAGGGGAGGGCAGCTTTTTACTTTACAGCACATTAGCTAGAGCTGAATAAAAATGCCTAAAATGCAGGACAAAGACGAGGTTCTATTTCAAGGCAGATGGAAGAGGGATAAGAATATAGGGCGAGTTGGAAGGAACAAAGGCAACAGTTGAAAAGCAGCTTCATTCAAGAGCTCTCAGCCACAAAAGGTGCTTAGGTCAACTTCAGATAGAAGCCTGGAGGTCCCTGATCTCCTGTTTAAGAGAAGTCTAAGCAGGAGATACAAGTACTTTTTATGAGGGCATGTAGTGATAGGACAAGGGGCTTAAGCTGAAAAAGGGCAGATTTAGATTAGACATTAGGAAGAAATTCTTCCCTGTGAGGGTGCTGAGGCGCTGGCACAGGGTGCCCAGAGAAGCTGTGGTTGCCCCATCCCTGGCAGTGCCCCAGGCCAGGTTGGACACAGGGGCTTGGAGCAACCTGCTCTAGTGGAAGGTGTCCCTGCCCGTGGCAGGGGGTTGGAGCTGGATGAGCTTTAAGGTCCCTTCCAACCCAAACCAGTCTGTGGTATTTTAGGAGCATGTCAAGAACTATCAAAAAAAACCCCCACAAGCCCCAGCAATCACCTAAAGCAACCTGTGTTTAGTATTTAAGCAAGTTTCAGCATTAAGGAATCAGGCTCTTGTGGAGCCTCAAAGGAGCTGACACTCACCAAGTTAGGTAAGCACAGAACAGCATGCAGGGGAAGCAACTGCTACAGACAGTGAGAACACAAAAGCATGGGGTAGATTAGAGCCAACCATCAAAAGCCAAAAGCCTGCTCACAGCATGGAGCAAATTCATCTTCAGCTGAACTGCCACAAACTGAGCTTCCTACTGAGGAAGGGAAATACCACAAACACAGAAGAAAGGTATAATTAATGATCAAGAGATGGACATCCAAGTCAGTCACATAAGTGAAGTTAGGGAAACTAAGAACTATTCATTCCAGTTATTTATTCTGTTTATTGAATTGAAAGAAAGGGAATACAAACATTTCTGTTCGGTGTTGTGCACCAACATGGAAAAAGTGTAATCTTTTTGTCTTTTAAAAACCCTAATAAAAACAACTCAAAGTTAATGTCGTTCCAATTGAACAATCTTTAAAGATATGTTTAAAATACTACACATTTATAAAATAAAAAAAGTTAAAACGGTGTTCTGTAAATAATTAGTAAAACAATTGAAAATAAATACGAGACCCAAAGTTCTTATGTTTTTAATGTAATATAGCAAAGAAATCTTTAACTACTTAATATAATCCGAGGAGAGTAACAAAAAATCCAGAAAGTTTAAGAACGCAATCCTTTGAAACATTTAATATCAGTCCATAGCAAATAGTCATTACATACCAAAAGCTCTAAGTGTTAACTAGTTCCACCACAACTCCATATAAATCTCGACAATTTAGAAACCTTGAGATCAACAATAAAGTTCTTGTCTTGATCTCTACAGCTTGGTTTGTAAGTACATACATGCTTTGAGGATCCATTTTGTCCCATGTGTTTTCAAGGAGCCAATAACTTTTTCCATCTGTGCCTAAAAATGTTAAGATTTCGATCTAGCACATAGACCCTAATGATGCAAAATGGTGAAGAAAATAAAAGGAGATGGGGCACAATGAATTTCAAATGTATAAAAATATACTGATAATTAACTAAAACCTTCTGATCAAAGGACACTTACATACACACGACTGAAAGTATGCAAGAAAACATGACTCAAGTACCTAGAACATTTGGTTCTCTGTTTGGGGAACACATGCACGCGCACATTCATAACAGATGGGAGGAACACGCTCACAGATGTTTGACTGAATCCAGATTACCTGGATTAATAGACAGAAAATTTGTCTACAGTTTATTTTGACAACTAAGAGGCAGCTACTGCAGCAGTAGTTCAACACTGCACACTTCATTCAAGTCCACCCTGTTTAAAAAAGTGTCAAGAGTTAATGGGTTTTTCTTCTTTTTCTTTCTAAACATCATTTAAAGTAGAAGTTTTTAAGTATGGCCACTGAAAATGGACTCAAGCCAACGTGGAAAAGACAGGAGGAGGTCAAAAGAAGGATCAGCCATTTATGGGATGGGTGTTCCTCTTAATCATCGTCTCAAAAATTAGACAAAAGTGTATTTTATAGCTAAAAATACAGACCAACTATTGAAAGTGCATTTTTCCCCCTCCCCCTTTGAGTTACAGTAGTCTGTTGGTCAGTAAATCCTGCTTTTTATGTCCATTCCTCTTCCTCTACTTCCATCCCCCTTTGGGTCTACATCTCTCCTTAAACTATGTCTAACTGCAGGAGTCCTGGTGTCCTGCTGAGGAAACCATCAGAATGGGGTCTGGGTGGGAGTATCGCTTAACAGTGTAAAAGTACACAACTAGACACAAACTCCCAACAGCATATTGAGTTGTATTAAACATTACCTGTTTGAAGCCAAGTTGAGAAGTAACTGGCAAGATCTGGATAGGTTTCTAGCTTGCATCTTTGCTCTAATCATGAAAAGAAGTTAATTTCAAAGCTGGAGAACTTCAGAAAAGGCAAGAGGGAATTTAAAACCAAAGGTGTCATTTCCCCCCACTACCCTCCCCTCCAAAGCAAGGACAGATCTAACAGTTTCTCTTTTGTGCTCCACTGTGCCTTCAAAGTTACTTACCTGAACAGCTAAAGAACGTTCAGATAATAAAATGCTTCAGCATCTTGGTTTTGAGGCTCTGCCTTGACAATAACCTGGGGCTACTATGATTTAAACCAACAGCTGACCAGAGAAAGTTCCAAAAGGAATACACACTTACAGTATTTTCCTCTCTCACACCATAGGTCTGTTGACTAGAAATACAGTCATTTATTGTGGGTGTGTACTTGTTCCAGCCTCAGACTCCAGCCTATAAACATTTTTAAGCACATGGAAATCAGCGTGTTGCAAATGAGCAAACTTGTTTGTTTTTTCCCCATACACCACAAAGTCTCATTTTATAGTCTGCACACAAAAAGTATAGGTACTTTTCATTTCACGTACTGCGAATAGGTGACATGGTAGGAAGAGTTTAGGTTCCTCTTTAACCTGCAGGTTGGTAGCTGTCACTGCTAGATCTGTAATGTCAGTTTACTGCATGCCCGAGTAGTGTGGTGAAATGAAGCTGGCTCTCACCTTTCTCTCATCTCTGCCAGACACTGCTGCCAGGCACCCTGGAAACAGCAGTGCTGTCTATATGGACCATAGGTGCACCGCGAACTATAGCAGACACTCCAGAGCATGTGCTTCTCCATAACTCTGCTTCTTACATACCTGAAGTGTATTTTAGAGGCACAAACGAAGTCTGGAAGAGAAACCCCAGAATGGAGAGGCAGGATTTTGGCAAAACTGCTGAGTTTAAGGTTCTACTGACAATGCTTTGCAGGCCTCAGCCCAGACACCCTCCCCACAGCTCATACCATGCCAGGAGTCTCACTTTGTTTAGCTATGCCCACCATATTAAAAATGCCCAGTAAAGTACATAAGGGATTTTAAATCTGACCTTGAGATTTGATCCAGCCTTCAGCATCTGCCTAAAGTTCCCACTTCAGTTCTGTATGAAGTAACCAAGTGGTGCCAGACCTTTGCATGAGACATTGCGAAAGACATCAAATGCAGGATTATTCACCTTCCTCTCCCTAAATAATGTTTTGTTTGAAAACATAAGTTCAGAGAAGGACAACACTAGCAGAACTTCCAAAGATTCACATACTGGCATTGCTTATGAATTATACTGTGGTTTGAACATATAAAACACTGGTTACAGTTTAAGTATTCAGTTTTTATTTAAAACCCAAAGGTTTCCTTTACTCAGATTTGACCTTAGGACATTGTCTGTTTCCCTGCAACACTGATGCCACAGGAAAAACACTGACTAATCTTACACTGTCTGCACTACGAGAAACAGCTTCCTCCAGAACTAGCTAGTGGAAGAAGCAACTGATTTTAGCCATGTTTACACATGTACTCCCAGTACTGTGAGGCAACAACTGCTGTCATTCACCTTGATTTTAAGACAACTAGATTGAAAATAAGAATATAAAAGTTCCTACTTCATTTTGGAGGTACTTAGAACAGGAGTATGTCAGGTTGAAGGCTGGTCTCAACCAGAGTATCAGAAGCTTAAATCATGTTTAAGTTTACATAGGCAATTAAAAGAAAACCTGCCACATGATGGCTGGAATCTTAAATAAATAATAAGGATCTAACCTTTAAGCATCACTTTGTTTTTCTGGGAAAGAAAATAGGGACCATTTATGTTAAGCACCACATTCCCACTCAAAGTGGCTATACTTCCCTGTCCAGGAACTCCAGCAAACCTTCCCCCACCCTTCTTCCAAACGTGACTAATAAGGACACTAGATTATTCTTGCATTAAAGGATGAAGCCCACACTTCTGTTCACATCAGCTCTCGGTGGCATGCCCTTCCCTGCTCCCTCTTCACTTCACAGCAGTACCAACACTACTTTTCCACCCAAAGGTGGCAAAAGGGAATCCAGTGCCATCCCATAATGAACTTGTGTGTAGTGCAGAAGCACAGCAATGCCAGGCCATCTGGTTATGTCCAAAAGAATAAATACTTAAATTATAAATGACTTTTTCCCTTCTTAACACAGGCTATTAGCGGAACTATTGCTAGATGTGTCAAGATGTTCACAGCACCAGGTTGCAACAAGGTCTGGGAGAGGCATTTTGATCTGGAAACATAAAAGAGTATGTTCTCAAAAAGAAAATCTATACACCTTTGTTTACCAAAGAAAGAAAAAATGCCACTGTAATACAAGTGTTTAATTATGATTTGTATGTTAATTACTTTTACAAAAGATTGACTGTGTGATGAAAAGACTCTTCCGCACATTCTTCCCTCGAGGTGTAGTCTGCCTTTTACACCAGCATTGTTGCACATATTTATGTCATTAAAAAACCCCAAAAGACCTTGTCTTGTTTAAACTCTTAGTCTGGTGGTGCACTCTGAACGCCTTTTCCTAAATAACAATTTCTCTGTTAAGATGGACAGTGAGTTCCTCCATCTAAAACAAGCTTCACTGCCTACGTAAAGCTCCTTCCAGCCACTGCTTTTGATTGGGTCTCAAGACGCTCTGGAAAAGCATCAGTGATACTGTGTTTCACGACACTTCTTGCATTGTTTTTTAATTCCAAATGTATACAAATGAAGTCATTTTAATCCTATAAATAATTTATTTTTAAAAAATTGTGCTGTTAACCCCTTTGCAGGGCAACGAGCTATGTGAAAAGTACAAAACTTTTTGTCAAATGTGATACTGAGAGTGCTTTTGACATAGTTCATTGGTTTATCATCTCAATTTATAATATACTGCGCAACGGGCAAGGCTAGAATCCATGAACCAAGCTGCAAAGATCTCAAGCTAAGTAAGGCGGAGAGAGACTTGAGAAACAAGAGAAGGAAATACTTTCCTATCCAATGTATACTCTTCAGACTAAAGCACTCTTTCTATCAAGCCTTCTAAACTGTTAAATAAAGTGTTCCAAACAAGCATTTAAACTTCATTACACAGAAGAGCAACAAGAACAGTAGCCTGCCAGACAAAAAGGCAGGAGGGAAAAATATATATACTGAGTTCAATGGTTAGCCTGAATGTAGCACAGTTCTTCACAACCGATGGGGGGGGTAATTTCAACACGGTGTCCGACAACGTTCTAAGGACGTGCTTCATCTCGACTGGTTACTATGAAGCAAGGTGGTAAATGTTTGGCCCCAACCGGGCTTCAGAAATGGTTCTTTTTCATGACGAGCATGTCTGTCCAGCTATCAATCATGTTTGTTTGCACCAAATCCCAAGCCATTTAAAATACGACTAATTAAGTTAAACTGAAGTCGTCTGCTCCAAATTCGCCATCAACTATCCATGCTACTGCATTCCTCTGAGCAAAAACAAAAACATAAGAGAAAGAAATCACATCCTGAAGAGCTTATTAATAATAAATATTTCTATTATAAGGTCATGAATACAGTGTATTTACACAAGTTTTACTGAACATGCATTAGTTAACAGATCTTATATGGTAGCTAAATCCCATGCTAAAAATTACTTATTTGAGGTATCATTATTCATATTAATTTAACATGTTAGGTGTTGGTACAAAACAATCAACTCTTCCAAAAAGAAGTAACACATATTTGCATTCAAGTTCCAGGGGAGTGCGCTAATAACAAAGCTCTCTGTCACCCAGTTAAGATTCCTGGGTTGTTAGGTATTATTCTGTGCACCTACGCCTCTTGCAGAAGCACTGCTGCAAGAAACCCATTCTCTATTGTTTTGATTTTTAAGGCATTTAGGAGCTTATTTTCTGGAGGAACTAAGAAAGAGTGAGCAAGCAGCTAACTGGAGAAAACCAAACAAACAAAACCAAGAGTAAAACCAACTGGAGGATAGGCTCCGACTCCTTATAGGTGCATTCAAGGCATTACAAACAGGAGATTGGCCAGGCTGGTCCACCTAGTCCAAGACCAGAAGCAGACATGTCAGAAAGCACAGGAGCACAGAGAGGAGGCAATTCTTCCTCCTAGTATCCTTCAACTTTCAGCCATTTTCACTGAAGGGACATTCTGAACTAGAGGTGTTCACTTATCTAGTAGGATTCGATGAATTTCTTCACGGTTACTTTGCCTAGGTTCCCCTTGAACTCGGGTCCACACCTGCTATCCACGAGGTGCAGTGGCAATGGGATATATTGTATTTCATTTTCAAGTCTACTGTAAACTTTTAGCACAAGGGTGAATGTGTAATTACAGAAGATATAAACTGTAGAGCAAGCCCCCAGTGGTCAACTTGGTAACAATTCTGACTGGAGGTAAGAAGGGCTGGGAGCAAGAGTGCATTTTGGCAGTGAAAAGAGTTGCACTGTGTCTCTCTCCTGGACACAGATGATTGCTGATGACTAGGAAAGAAAGAATCAATTGTGTACAGAATTTTTATGGTGGGAAAAACTTTGTTCTCTCCAGACTTTGGAGCTTTGTTTTATAAGCACTCTAATACCATTATTCTATCTGCAGCGTGGTCAAAATGCATTACTTAAATTTTAACAACATTGTGTATTATTAAACCTCAACATTGGAGGCATGATTTTTAAGAAGTCTACATAAATAAGTTAACATAACCCTAAGGTCTTAGTGACATCACAGTTTTCTATAGGGCCACATCAGGAATTTTAGTGTCATTTTGGAAATACCAGTTGTTTCCTTTTTATTTCACAAAAATAAGTAACTTGGATAAAAATTAACAGCCATGCATTAAAAAAACCCCAACAAACACAAACCACCCACAAAAAACCCCAACAAAACAAACCCAAAACCCTGAACTTTTTAAGTAAAAGTTATGATTCTAACCCAAGAATTAAAAGCATTTTTCTATCCTATTTATGGTAAAGCCACTGAACCACCTGCCTTTGATGTTACGCTTTGAGGGCAGGTGCCCCTGTCCATGGGAAGGGATTGGAACTAGATGATCTTTAAGGTCCCTTTCAACCCCAAACCATTCTATGATTTGTTGATTTAGTAATTAGAGAACACACACACATGACAGAGTTTTTACCTTCAATATCCTGGTTGTCTACGAAAGGCGCTGGTCCCCATATTCTAACAGTGCCATCGTCAGAGGCGCTGGCCATCATGGATGGAATCTGCGGGTTCCAGCTCACACAATTAACAGTACGTGTGTGCCCTGTCAGCTCCGCAATGGGCAGCTCGCTACGTTTGTGCCAAATATATACTTTGTGATCTAAATAAAGCACAGCAGGAAAGAAAAAGAAAACAAAACAGAATGAGAATCATTGTTCTGCACAGACTGATTTGTCGTATCAAGTAGCACTTCCACACAAGCTCTCAACAACTAAGAAACAGCCACTGATGTTGTAAACCCCATGTCTAAAACCCACATCTACTGAACGTGCAATAGCACTAACAAAAATCTTCTTCTAAAAGTGATCACAAGAATATGGGGTAAAGCTCTCCTATTAAGACACACGATCCCTTTTAACACCTGCAAATCTATTGCACTTGGTATTTGAAAAACACTTGGCTACAATGCAAATATGCCAATACATGGCTAAAGAAAACAAGCTACTCTAAGGATATGAAGTTGTATCCTTCTTCAAAAGGATGTCTTGCATATTATTCCCCATCTCCCCTAAGCAACAGTATTTACATGCATTATAAAGTCATGAGTACTAAGGCAGAACATTTACAACCACCACCTACTGATGAGCACTAGGTAAGAACACAGCTCTATAGCTTATGAAATACATCTTGATACTAAAAACCAAAAACATTTCAGTGAAAGGGCAAACAGAGCAAATGGTGGAGGATAACAAAGCCTAATGTCTCAAATTGTGAGCCATGACTGTATTTGACAGCAATTAATTCTTGTATAGTAAAGCTATTAATTTGTATATATTGAAGTAGATGAAGTAATCTTATTTTGTGATAGGAAGCTTTTAATTACTTCTAGCGATATGCTGGGAATAGAATGATATTTGGTCAGACACTCCACTGCAGTTTTTAGAGAAGTGTTACTGCTTTATCATCAACCATATTTTAGAATAAATGATTAAAGGTGGTTTGGTCATTCGCTGTCATTCCCCTTCTCCCTCTGCCCCAACTGTAGAATAGCCTGTGAGTTGACCTCTAGGAATGTCTTTGGAATATTCCAAATGGATATATACAAACTAAACAAGTATGTGTTACTGGTGTTACACAAAAGTCTAGTATTTTGGTCTAGCACATCAAATGGAAGTATTTTCAGCTATTTGAAAGGTTTTAATGTAGATGTCATTCTGAAGGCTTAGCAAACAAACCAGTCTTCGTCTATTCCTCCTCCTCCCAACCCCTTACAAAACAAACTTGCCCTCTGACCTACCTGCTAGAATAGCATCATGGAAGCCTGTGGTAACTCTATTGCCTTTTGCTGAATCAGCTCATTTGAGTATACCACCTTTACATATACTTGTACTGATGCAAATGTTCTGGTTGTGTTTACATTCCACTTACAATTTCAAGAGACTACATATCCACACTATTCATCAAACACCACAATTCACTCTCTGCTTAGACACTTAGACACACAAGCCTCTGCTGTCTGTGAGAATCAAAGCCTAAACACAAACCAGTAGTTTGGTGCTTGTCACAATGCCTGTATTTTGTTTTGGAAAAAACAAGATCACTAGATTAAAGCAGCAATTTCCCTTTCAGAAAGAGACCTCCATTTTCTTCCTATTGATGCAAGTGTTAGAAAAAAGCCCACCTAGCTGACAACATACCTTAAGAGGTTAGGAAAATTTAATCAATCTATTACCTTTTTTTAACAGGCTATGACAATGCAATCTTACTCTTGTTTTGCTTGTTTCTTAAAATACATCCATGTTCTCAGTAGCCACACTTGCAACAATTCAGTGCAAAGCAACAGCAGCTTCGGACAGTCCAAATCTAGAGTGCCATCCATTTCAACTACTGCTCAGTAGTTTTTAGACAATGAAGATGATAAAGATGGGAAAAAAGGACTGGTGCATTGTAGTACTCACATATACACATGCACATCTGTATGGCTCAACAGAAACTCTGAACTTTTGGATCTCAAACCAAGAACCAAGACTGGAGGTGCTGCCCTTCAGTCATATTCCTCTGGGTCAGGCCAGAGAGTGAAATACAGGTTTATTTTAGACATACTACTATCCTTCCCTGGAAAATATCAAGTCAGTATCCTACCCAACCTTATTTCCTCACAGTTTCTTAGCCCCTCTATAGGCTTGAATCTTAAGAGACCTCCATGGGCAGTGATGGCACTACATCAGTGACAGAATTGAACCAATTCCAGATATAAACTATTAACTAATTTCTGTTGTTACCACAGACAGTTGAATAAAAGCAAACCACAAAGCATTTGATCACCAAGAAACCCTACCAGACTATGTCAACAACTGCTTAATTTGAGACTACTCTGTTCATGATTAAGAGAGTGACTCTACTGAAATTAAAATAACCTCACCACACCTATATCCTCATCAGGCAAATGAAGCTGTTACTCCCCAGAAGTACTTTTGATCCAAACTATAAGCTTAAGCATAATACCACAAAACCAAAAAGCCTCAAGAACACCCCACCTACTTCTAATTAAAACTGTGCAGATGCTTTGCTTCAGAGGAGCAACACAAAAGAGTCATTAATGCTTTCTACCACCACCATCCTCTCAGAAGATTCTGCTAGCACACAATTATTTCTTCAAGTATGCCACAATCCCAGTGCTCCTGAAACTTATTTAATGAACCAGTTTGCTTGCTTTCATAGATGACAGTTGCTAACATCATCATCATCATTATAAAAGTGAGGTATAGGAAGGATACAGTGTTCCAGTTTTCTGCACAAAGGGGAATGATGTTACCTTCGCTGCCACTCGCGATGAAATCTTCATTATGACCACCAAAACATGAGTGAATTGTGTAAAATCCTTGTGTAACACCTTGATACTTTCTCACTAAAACTCTGTCTTGTAAGTCCCATAAGTGAACTCCCTGGGAATAAGCAGCATAAAAAATGTTATTTCACCATTAAACATTATTCATTGCATTCTTTTGAAAAACTAAGAAAATCAAACATAGTGGAAGTACATTTCTTTAGCCAACCGTTACTAGATCAAGCGGGTAAAAACACACCACATTACTAGATTAAAATTCCAGTCTGTGGTCCCTTTTGTTCTGAAAGCTCCTATTCTTACCCACAGTTCCAAAAGCAGAAATAAGTAACATCTAATTCTCACACCCCCAGACATGTCAACCTACCACAATTCTTGCTGTACCTGGGCTTCTCAGAGCAATAGCCAGATATTAACATTTAATAGTACATATTTCATAGTAGGAAGCTGCTGCCTATAAATCAGACAAAAAATAAAGTCTCAAGAATAAGACTGCCTTCTTGTCAGAAAACACCATGCTATACTTCAAAAAACAGCTGGCTAACATAAAACATTCCAATTCACATCAAGGTAGCAGTTGCAAGCAAATGTATTTGCATTTCCATTTATCATCACCAACTCACCTGAGTTGCTACATTTAACAAAGCTAAACGGCCATTTTTTGAAATAGTAAATGACATAATAGGGTGATCTTCTTGTACTCTGAAATTGTAAGACACAGTGTTAAGAGCATACTTAAATAATGATGCAACACCAAGACAAAAGGCATATCCTGTCTCTGCTGTATTATCAGGGATCGAGTTCCGAATTTGAAATTAGCTGTGTCTCTCTGTCAATGCAAGCCAGGTTTGCAATAGCTTGCCCATACTTATGACAAATCCCAAGACCAAAAAGATCTTTAGACCTCAAATTCAACTCCTAACTCCAAGGCAGGATCTACTAAAATATATCAGGAATTGAAATGCCAACTCTTGATGACAGAAACATCAAAACATCCACTAGAAACCTACTCCAGCGCTTACAAAGTTATTTCCGATACTTGACTAAGGCTTCTTGCAGCAACTGGAACTCACTAGTTCTTGTCCCATGTTATCCTTGTTATCTTGCAATAGTGAGAGCATTTTAATAACATATCTCCCACCCTTCCCCAATCATTTTCTTCTAACCCTAAGAACCAGGAATTCAAAACCAAAGAAAAAGGTACTTACATGTTCCTGTCTGTAAGATCCTCAAAGTTATAACCCCGAATTCGCTGGTGAGTGTCCGACGCTAGAACAGTTTTCCCATCACTCAAGCACCAAAGGCATTGCACTCTCACCCCTTCCCAGGAGTCAAGGAGATTACCGTCTAAATCCTGATCAGAAGAGAGGTAAAAACACAAAGTTTGAATTGTTAGTCTCAGATTTCTAAGGAGTTGACACACAAGTATCTTTTTCACTTCCTGTTCAGATAATTGCTACAGAAAGCAATCTTACCCTGCGAAAGGGGGGACTTAATGAATTAGGACCTGGCTGTCTTAACTGAGGGCTTTTGTAGGTATGCGTCCTGGAGAACTGAGAACCCCTTTTGTCACTTACTTTCTTGCACGTGGCACGTGCAATCCGTGTCACGTCACAGAGCTCACCCTTGCGGTGAGTGAGGCTTGCATACTGCACTGTTATTCTGGGCAGCAGTTCAGGTGACTGTGGATCACCTCCCAAATATCAACACTAGGCAAGTAATGAGGGTTTCAAATTTTCTATTTACATTAAGCAAAGACAGCATGTAAAATCCAAGACAGACACTCAAAATTCCGTAGAATAAGCAACATTTGGGGACAAAGGCACTATTTTTTATTTGTGTATCTTCTAAAGCAGCTAAAAAAACCCCACCTCCCAGCCCACAAATCCTCCTTTAAGCAGACAAAAGATGCTTGAACCCTTCTAACTGCTACATACAGAAGCGCTGCTGAAATACGGGCAATAATGTATTGCTTCCTTGAATTAAAGGATGAGAAGTTTTAGCGTATGCACATGAAAAACAGAAATGGAAAAACATGAATCTCAGATTTGACTGTGACAAAACTTTCATTTCTTGCTTCGTTTTCAATGGGACAGATGCAGAGAACTTACACACTGATAGAACTGCCCACGCTGACCTCCTGTTACAAAACGCTTCCCATCAGGATTCCAGGCCACACTCGTTAAACTGTCTTCATGAGACTGGCTCATCTTTGTCCTCAGCTCCCCAGTCTGGAAAATAATAAATGACAGCAAGGCCTTACACCAGAACCCTTTCCCAAAAAAGAGCATTGATAATTTTATCTAACATGCATTCTGTTTGGAAGTGCCCATGTCAACACGTTATTAAAAAGCAAAACAAATAACGCAATAAAAAGGCAGAAGTACTTCAGCATCTCCAGTGACCCTGGGCTTGATTTGGGACAATTTCTTTTTTCCCCTCAAATAGATTGGCTACATGGTGTCTCACAAAACTGGAAGATTATGAGTAAAGGGAAGAATTAAGAGAAGCTGGAAGAGCACTAAGAGAAGCAATATGAAATGGAAAGAAAAACAAAACCAAAAATAACCAAACCCCAAAAAACCCCAAATGAACACATAAAGCAACAAGGAGGAAGGAGGAGATTAGAAGAAAACAGATGACAAAATACATTTTAGGAAAAAGCTGGGAGTATCAAGAGTATTTAGAACATTTTCCTCCCTGAGCTGCATCTCTCTATGCCAAAATGTAGCTTTCATCCCTAGTTTATAATGCTACTGGTTTACAAGACAGAGCACCAATGAGCAGCTTACCATTGTCAAAACAGTAAGGGCTTCTCCCTATTCCCCCCTGTCAGCTCTAGTGCTCTTCACTGAGCCAATTTAGTCAAACAGAAGAAACTTATTCCAAGGGTGAAAAAAGGGAACATTTTTGTTTCAGGAAACAAATTAGTTCAGAGTCCAAGGCAGCACAAGAAAGACTACGCAGCCTGCAACTGAGGCAGGGGAAGCTTTTATATCAACCGAAGTGCCCGTATTAATCAACAGCAGAAAAGGATTTTCAAATTCATGGAGGAAATGGCAAAATGCCCTAGTGCCTGACTGAAAGATGAAGTCCTGCTATCATAAATTTAAGCCTCTGCGGATCTTCCACTAACATCCCTGGGAGGGTTACACAAAGTAAAAATACCTTGTATCTTTTACTTTTGCTACTTGTTAAAATCTTTAATGAGCACTTGCTCCCTTTAGATGATAATTCTGTTCTGTTTCTCTTAATTTACTGATCTCTTCAGTAGCTCTCCAAGTCCTATGGATTTATGCCATCCCTCTTCAGAAGTCATCAGTAACCAGATACACCTGAACTGCTGCACAGTCCAGGCACTTAGACTTGAACTCTAATTTCAGTTCTGTACAAACTGAGTACATAATTTGTAGACTGCTACAGTAATGTTTTTAAAGTTGAGGGGGTGGGAGGTGTGATCAGTGTGTCTTCTTTACACTGGCACGTCTGCAGAACATGTCTGTAGAAATTATTTCTTTCATGTTTAACATGAGATTTAGATATTAAAATGTATCTAAATAGGTTTTAGTATCTAAATATTAAACAAAAAACAGTAGGCTGAACACAGAGTTACTTTTTTTACTCTTCGTCACCACTTACTTGTACATTCCAGAGCCAAAGCTCAGAACAATCATCTGGGCCACAGGCAACAAGATAGTTGTCATCTGGACTCCAAGCAATATAAGAGACACCATACGCGTGACCTTCTAACGTCTTAAGTAGTTTTAGCTGGTGAGTATCCTGAAACAAGAGGGATTCTGTTGAGACAATGGAAATGAACTCCTACTAGATTTCACATACACAGCATGTCCAAATACAGAAGAGCAACTGCATTTTACAAGGCATATAAATATGTTCTTACTGGAAAAGCACTTGCTAGTTTACAGTACTCTGTAAACTATAAAAAGAAAACCTCCAAGTTTCAATACACAAAACAGGAACGCTTCTGGTGTTTTGTTCTAATCTTTTGTGATTCTGATTGTGGAACTCAAAATATATAGAGAGTTGTACATTACATGACACTACAGAAGTCTTCTTAAGTGTAAAGTCTCTCTACATCTATTGGATTACAGAACTACTGATATCCGTATTTTACAGAATTAAGTTACTTTCTTAAAATTAAAGACATGCTGGAAGCCTGTTATGGTTAAACAGAGAACCAAAACCTTCATGTACACCAAGAAGGAAAAACCTCCAAGTGCCAATGTTTTTATAAACTTGAGTGTATCTTGCGTGTGCTGCTCAAGAAAGATTTACAGAAAGATATTTTTAAAAGCTTCCTCGAGAGGTGTTCTTATTTCAGAAGTGTTGCCTACAGCAAGCTGTTGCATCTTTTCTGCCAGACTTAGTCAATGAAGCATACTTTGCTCACGCAGAGCATCTTGTATCACCTTTTATGCTACAACTGCTGCCTCATCACAGGAACTTGGACTTTCAAGCACCTCATCAAAAAAAAACAGTGCAGCTAAGATACTTTAAACAACCATACACTGGCTTCCTAAATACAGAAACATGCTTCAATATTATGTTAGCACTGACTCTTAACACCACCACAGATACACATTAAGTAGAACCGAGCTCATTAAACTGTTGAATTTTGTCAAGCTACTTGGAAAAGGGCAAATGGATTTCTCCCCCCCTTTTTTTCTGTACGGGGATGTTTATACCTCCTCTTCAAAAACAGTGACTTGTTTGAAATCTAGCTTCTCAAATTGTCCCTTCTCTTTGTTTTAGTATTAATCAGCAGAGTACCTCTTGATTCTAAAGAGAAACAACATGGTCAACAGAAGAAGAGTGACACAAAGGACCGTTTCTTAGGACCAGCTACAAGGGATTTGGCGAGTCTCAGCCAGCCTGCAGCTTTGATGGTCCTGTTGGCTAAAAAACCTGAATTCCTCAAAAGAAAGTGGGCTAGGAATGATCTTCAAAGCACAGAGAAAGAGGGGCAAACAAATGGACCTCCTGAAGGCCCCTTTTCCATTCTAATTGCTATTCCTGGTCTGTATTCAACACTGCTGTGTCTACAGCTAAACTAATCTGTAAGGAAACTGAGTCATGTGTGACATCATCTCACATCCTGCAGCTTGCCTGTAACTTACATATTTCTTTTCACATCAGAATTAAAGCAGCCCATCACTTCTGCATCACATTTGAGACTCATGAGGAGCAAGATACATGCGATATTCCTCTTCTATTGACAGGACTCTGTGGCTGTTACGCTCTCTCATGCTGTGCCCGTATTTCCCTCCAAATACAGCAAAACTGCTATACTATGTTTTGCTCCAAACTAACAGTCAACGGTATTTCAGGAAAACGGCCCCAAATTTAGTCAATCTGCTTCCCACCCACCACCAAAAGAAATCTCAACACTTCTATCTCTTACATATAGCTTCCCACATTTTTGATATGTAGAAAAACCCTACAACTATTCAGGTATCAACTTAAGTTTGCAGTAGTTGGTCTTCTTCGCTGAAAAGCCAAAAACCTGTCAACAGTTTTTAGAAAGTGCAGAAAAAGAAGGTTTCTGTAAGGAACAAATTAAAGGAGAACTCCATCAAAGAAAACGCATGCCAGACAAGGTGATGCGCCTACTGTGATTATCTTCTGTGCAGTAGAGATTCTGCCACACGGTCAAATGTGTTCCACACACAAACCTAGTTCATTCAAGACATTATTTAATGCTGCTGAGTCTGCGTAAGGTATTTGAAAGGAATAAATGAAAATGGAAACAGAATCATGTGTTAAGACAGCTTATATATATAGCTGGGTCTTAGAAGAAAAATAAGAAATTCATGGCATGAAATGAAGAAAACACATGGAAGCTATTTCATTACACTTCAAGAGAGCTTACCGAAGAAAGGGAATAGTGAAAGATTCTCACGCACATGAAGTGTGTGTGGTAAAGAAATACTGTTCATTTAAAACAGTGTTCTCCCATCACTTGCCCAGACAGATTTGGATGGATGTTTCCCTGTCGTTTATATATGTGCGGATTAGAATTATTCTAGATTCCGAAAACCTTGAAAATCTGATTAAACTTATCATTCAAAAGGAAGTGAGACGCATGCTCTGGCAAATATAAAAACAAACCATTTGAGCTGTGACCTAATGTTATTCAGGTATCACCTCCCTGAAAGGGTTTAATTTTTCCTCCTTTTTCTTTTCTGGTACACAATACAGAACATAAAACTCTACAAAGCTACTTTCCCACTATTTTATTAGAGATTTTGTTCCTTTAGCAACCCTTGGTCAAAAGGGTTAGTCTAAACCATTCACAAAACATTTACTAGGTTTGGTTAACCAGATATTAGCTAACAAATCACTATAAAATGGGCTAATCAAGATGCTGAGTATTAAAACCCATCAGTATAAAAGGAAGTAAGCCTCTACAATCAAATGACAAATCAACAGTAAAAACATTTGATCCTTAATTTACTTAGAATTATTTTGTCTGTTAAAAGCCCCCAAATAAACAAAAAACAAAACCCCAAAACACCTCACCACAAAACCAGATCACTTCCTAACAGAAGTAATCTTATTACTCTATGCATCTGTTGGCCCTGAGCACCCTGACTCCAGTAACAAATCAACCACAACAGTTCTATCCTTGAAAAACCTATAGCACTTGCCATTAGTTCAGGGGCTACGTAACAACCGTGCACATGGAACAGGGGTTTAAGTTTGTCCATCTCCCTAACAGCAAAAAAAACTCAAATTATATGGCTTCCTAACCTGTAGTGGAAGAAAAGGATTAAGTTCAGCTCTCAAATCTTACTGAGAGCCAGTATGGAACAGCAGAGATCTTTCATCTTCCACTTAGCATACCACTTTGTGGTTGTATGGTTTAAAAACCTGTAAGAATCTTACTTCTGATAGTGTTTTACAAGCATTAACAACTTCATATATTGTGTGCATATATTCAAATTTATTCACAGTTTTCAATTGTTATGAAACATATGGACTTTCATATCAGTTCTACAATTAAAACAGTCTTAGATTCACCACTCAATCTTTTTGTTTATGTAAGAATAGATATGGGTAGGAAAGATAAATCTTGTAGCTGTAGGATATTTCATTAAGAGAAACAGTGCCATGTATTACCATCAAAATAGTTTGCAACTAAAACCACAGTTAGTGACGAAATGGATGGTTATACTTCCATATGTCAATGAATTCTGACCAGTGTTTAAATCTTCCGCTCAAGTCAAGGCCAACCTTAAAACAGCAACTCACATGAAGTGGTGTTATAACTGACACAACTTCTGTCAAGCACATATGCCATTTTACTACTCAGAAATAAATATATGGTGAAATAGATCAAGCTTTAAATCTAAGTGTAATAATAGTAAAAAGATAACTGAAAAGTGTTAGTCACATACATAGATCAGAAGTACTCTTAGTAAGAGAGTGACATAGAAGAGAGGTTCCTCACTGTCATGTTCCTCCCACTCTCGCTCAATGCTTTTCAAGGCCTTCAAGCTGAGAAGCTGCCATGGAGGGTACCAGCAGGCTCTACCCTGTGCTACTGGTTAGGGGCACATGGAGTTCCTGTTCCAAAGCAGGCAACAGTTCAAGCCTTACACTCAGGCATCAAGGGTCCTCCTTCACAAATTTAGACTGACCATGATCTTCAGTCTTTCACACCCCAGAGAAATACCTTGGCCAGCAGGCTACATGTTAGCCTGTCCTACAAAAATCAAACCATCCTAGCAAGAGAAACTGAAGAGGAAAGAAAGACAAATCATGCACATTTTAACACATTTCATACTTACTGGATCGACCTGCCATATAATAACAGTTGTGTCCTTAGATCCTGTTGCTAGTTTAGTGCCATCATTGGAGAATTTACAGAACCACACTTCATTACAGTGCTCCGTTAGTATCTGCTGTGTATAGCA
>NW_009913538.1:0-14838 GCF_000696875.1 Nestor notabilis | reverse complement strand
AAAGAGTGGGATGAAGTTGCAGATTAGTAAGAAAGCAGTAAAAGATTTTTTTTAAATCAAGCTAGTAAAAACTAAAACATAAGCTTACTAAAATGCAAGACCAGACAACTTAAAAAATGACTCTATTAACAGCTGCTTCAATTAAGTACAGAATGAAGTGTCTTATCTGGTAAAAAAGCCCACACCACCAAGTGATAACTGATTCTATTCTTATAAGTACTATTCTTATTCTACTCACATAATTTGTTATGCTTTCATATAACTTGGAATAAAACTGACCTCATTAGGAATGTAACAGCTTATTATTACTGTATGATGTATAGAAATTACTGGTTCCTCTTTGAACTTCACATGCAATGTTTTATTTAAATGCAAGGCTTTAGTAAGTATCTAACTCACTTGGCTATGTTTTGCCGAATTTTTAGAAGTGATTCTTACACAAAAGTTGAGTAAACACATTCTTATTTCTTTTTCTTGAACATGATCTTGCAGTAAGTTAATGTTTCTTTATCTCCATTTTGTGCCATTTTCCACTTTCTTTGCAGATTACCACATACAGTATCTAAGCATAACTAAGACGATACCATTGTAAGCTTTCAACTCCAACAGTTTTCCTTCACAAAATCTACATCTGGTAAAACTACATTGTTTTGTAAAAGTGTTTATTGAAAAATATGATGTGATAAACTACTGAAAAAGCATCAAACATTCCTCTAGAGCTTATATTTAGTATTCTAGCTACACACTGAGAAAAAGCTAACAGTCAAAATACTAAGTTGGGTAAGAAATTGAGTATTTATAGTTTGCCTACTGTATAAGCATGTGAGAGATAAGATGAAATAAATGTAGGCTTTTACAGCAAATGACTGCTTTGATTAAGTACTACTGCACTAACTACAAATTCATTGTTTGGATACACTTGAACTGCAGAGATTTTGAAGCGGTTTAGTCTTACATTGAGTTTTTATGGTGCCCAGTACAACAGAGCAACACAACAGCACTAATGTAACCCTGAGTTTCTGTCAATGTACAGTTGTACTTACCACTGGAGATAAACTGACCTAAAAAATCCTCCCTAACAGACCAAACAAAATACCAACGTAAAACCCAAAAACCTTACTTCCTTTACATTTGTGATCAAAAGGACAATTTGGTGGTAGCCAGACTGACAGACACCTGAAAAATTACTAATTACCAGAAGCTAGAAAAAATTCTGCTTAATACAGTATCTATATCCTTTCAGTCCGTTCTCTTGTATTAGAAGATGCTTCCCAGTCCATGCTTAAAGGCTATCAAGCAGCACTAAGCAACCACACAGTCCCTCATTTCCTGTCTTATGGTAGAGAACGATAAGCAAAATGTATATACAGATATCTGTAGCTGGCTTCCTTGGCTATGTCTACTTACTCATTTATAGGGAAAGACAAGCCTGTTCTGCTTCTGCTTTAAGCTGACCAGGAGCTGTCTAGTTGCCACTGGAACAACACTGAGCCCAAGGTAAAAGGCCCCACTCACAAAAGAAGACACTGTTTTCCTGGAAGTCTAAAGGCCTTGCCTACGTCCCTCACACAGGTATGTGCACCTACAGGAGGAGTGTTCCATTATTATTTAGTCATATTGTAGTACATTAATGTTTTTTCCTCAGAGCAGCAGTTTGCTCTAGAAGGTGAAAAAGTCTTTATCCATAACTCACACATAGTACCAAGGGCCACACTGTGTCCCAGGAAAGCCTTTTCAGCATATTTAATTTGAAAGAATACTCTACAGAACAATAGCTCTTGTATTCTAAAGCTTAAGAAAAGCAGCCAAGGTTCCGTAGATACAAAAAGCAAGCAGTAAGATGACCTTTAGGTTCCCAAAAAGTGTAACAATGCACAGTTGATACAGCTGCTGCAGACACATCCCAACATTGAATTATGCTATTCACAATCCAGTCAGATTCGAGTGCTCTTCACCTAACTAATGAAACACAACCCAGCAAGTTTGACCTCACAGATAGCAAAGCACACATTAAATAACCCAGAAGGAAAATTAAATTCCGAGAAGAAAATAGCAGCAGTCTCAAAACAAGAAACCAAAACCCGTTATCCAACAGTTTCTGGCTTGGGTAATTAGAGATTATTGTAGCTCGAAGGTTTTTCTTTTGTTCTTTTTTGAAGTGTTTCATACCAAATTGTTCTCTTCAGGCACAACACACTCAAATCATGTTGTTCACATACTGAAATAAAGTATCTAATAAAGTTATCTGGTTTTGTATTTACATAAGTCCAAAATTCTAAATAAATAACCAGGTAGGTTTTTATTCCCTGTACATACAGTGGAAGATGTATTCCTCAACTTCCACAACAGTTCTTTTTCAGAAATGCTACATTAAGCTAGTACCCAGAAAGCAGAGGCATTCACCATTCATTTGGGCTTCACTGTTTGCTTGTAAACAAAGCCTAAAGTTTATTTATGTGAAAGCAAGACAAAGGAATTCAGTGGGGACAGGACAGGAAGGAGGAACAACACTACAGGACCAAACTAAACCCCCAACTAGGCTGAAGGCTGTTAAAACCAAAAACTATCCCCAAGAGCATCAATTCCCTATTATCAAAGTCTCAGACACAATAAGATGAAATTCCTCACCTTCACTCCCATCAGTTTCTCACTTTTTTATCTCCCCACTCTTACAAAGTGAATCAATTTTAGTTAAAAATTGTACCTATTAGTGCAATTCAAGCATGCTTGATCAAAATACTGCCAGAAGTCCAAAGCAGATTAGTTTCAACTAAAAAGGGAAAGTTGTCAGTGTTCTATCATTAAAGTAGTACAGAACCTAAATTGTCTAAGCTATTAGACTACTGTTACTTCTGTCAGTTTAATCAAAATTTGGCTTCCACTGTCTTTAACTCACCTCATTATGCCCAAGCATGGCAGCACGTACAGCGCACCACATACTGATCTCAGACCCCTGCAATAGGTAGGTACAATAGGATGAGTTGAGGACAGATTGGAAGCCTTAATTTTGAAGTAGGTTGGGCTTCTTTTTGGTTTGTGGGGTTTTTTTTTTAAATTAAAATAGTTGTAAATATCTATGTCTGTATACACACCAAATACACAAGCTTATCAAGTACCACATTAGGTGAAAAAAAAAACCAACCCAACCAGAAAAAAACCAAACAAAACCACCCAAACTATGGACAAACTTTTATGACAGCAAGATTCAGATGGGTGAAATTCAATTCCAGATTTGTAACATACAGTATCTTTTATATCTAGCTCTACCTAGTTTGACTTTAGTAAACTATGCTCTTTACTGATGGCTTGAAAGCTCTTTGGGGTTTGATTGATCACATCAAACCCCCGACAGAATATCCAAAGTTATTTATAGACTTGCATAAAGACTAAAATGAAACCTCTTTTCATTCATCTGATTTTAAGACTCCCTTCTGAAGCAGAGAAGCCACAATTCCAGTATTTGATCATTTCCGATAGCTCTTAAAATGGGGAACAGTCAAATGTCTGTACACACACAGACAACACTGCTGAAACAATGTGATGTAGTAAAATTGCAAGCTAGATAATAGTCTAAAAACAATACTTGAATACATGAAGCACCCAATATACTGATTTTAAAATTTTAAGATGGCTACAGCAAAGTACTATGGTACTCTGCATCTTTAAAAACAGATTCCAAGTAACCTAAAAATGTAAGTCAAAGCAGCTCAGTTCAGAAAGTTTCTATAAGAAAGTTTATCAGAACTTAATGAATTTCTTCAGATGAGCTAATCTTAACATGAAAAGAATTCCCCTGTAAGCCTAAGTTTATTCTGTTACACGAACACACATAAGGCTATTGCTTACAGCCCTTATTTTTTTAGATGGCCTAGCTCTCATTCCATTATCACACCAAGCACAGCAGCTTTCCATAAAACCTGCACTGAGGTTTTATTTCCTTAGTAGAGTTCTGCAGGATGAGGAAAAAAAAGAATCGCTGCAGTCAGCCATTTGTTAAAAACAAGCATCTTCCTGCTTCATGTCGACTAGACTATGGCATCTTGAAGATTCAGAAGCAGTTTTGTTAAAACACTGGTTTTGTTAAAAAAAGCTATCCAGAGAGTCCTAAAAGCTAATATGCAGGTATAAGAGACATTCAATTCTTACTACCATACAGATGTGAGAAAACAGTTCTTTTTATCATTCATATTATATATTACATGTATTATATATTGGTGTCCCTCACCACGGCAGGGGGGTCGGAACTAGATGATCTTAAGGTCCTTTCCAACCCTATTTTATGATTCTAAACCAAAAAATGTCTACTGCCCATTTCCACTCTGTTCAGTAGGCTTTCTGCATCACAGTAAACTTGAAGACAGAGTCTGGGTAAGTAACATACTACTGATTCTCCAGTGGGGGGAAAAAAAACAAACCAACCAACCCAAACCAAAGAAACACAGCAATGATGTTGATGAATGAACAGACTGGCTGTCCAAAATTAAAAGAAACAAGTGTCCAAGGATTAGCATAGAATATATTTCTATTCATACCCATTTGATTGAAATTTTAAAGCATCTATCTGACCCTATTACCCCATATTCAGCTACCAAAGTCTCTTACAGACACCTTCTCTACTCCCTGCTACTACTCGTTTAATGAGAATGGTCTTTATCCGGTCAACTCTCGTTAAACCAACTCAGAATAGTTTTCATGTTTCTTCTAACAGTATGTACAATTAGATTATTACAAGACAAAGAAAAGATATTTTTGCCCATCTTAAAAGTCACAAGGGTTTCTTACCTACTACAAACATGATCTATTAGCAGCGAGACAGAATCTAGATTGCTATCTAGTTTTGTATTGTGATATAGGCATCGGTCCCGTTGTAGTTCCACAGCTTGACGTAGCAGGTTCTGTAAACGTCTTGGAGGAAGCATCACTGACGGGGGTAGGTATGCTTTAAAAGAGTTATTGGGGGGGGTCAAAAAAAAAAGAACAAAAAAGATAGATCAAAACCAAGTTACACATAAGAGCATATTTTGATTTGCGTGTTTTTGGCAGAGAAGTCAGTAAATAAAGCTTAAAAGCTACAGGAGAAGAGTACACACAGCTTGTCGAATTTACAGCTATACATCTGGAATGAGGAGCATGAACTTGTGGAAAGCAGAGTTACAGTATATGTTGTCCTGGCCAACAAGCACCATTTACACAAGCTAACTCAAATCCTAGTATTTAACAAAATCTGTAAAATTATAAGACAACGGTATCAGCTGTGTTCATTCAAGAAATTCTCTATTAACACTGTCAAAATAAAGAATACCATGAGTTTTACAACTCTGACACATAGTATTACAAGAGCCACAAGAAAGAGAGAGGAGAAACCATAATTCATAGCAAAGTCTGAGATAACTATCAACCCTTAACAGTATCACTAGTGTTCCCACTATCATCACACAGTTTCAGCCTCTCAGTATAGCTGACGTTTATAAAACACTCCCTCTCCCCATCCCCCAAACCCACACATATGATCACCAAGTTACACTATTGCTGCATGCAGCAGAGCTAAGAAATAAGAGCTCCTATTACAAATAGTTTATCAGAGGCAGTGAAAGGTTAGATACAGAAGACCAAAGGGTAGACGCACCTAAAAGCATCCCCATCAACCAAGTAATACAAAACCAGCAACCAGCAAGTGCAGTTTAAGTCAATTCCCTGGGATTATGTCATGTAAGATGCACTGGATTTACAGAAGTGGGAATAAATTCTAAACACTTGAACATCTTACTCTGGAGTTTGTCCAAAAGTTTAGATCTGGAAGCTGTTCCTTTCCCTTCCCACTCTGCTTTTGCACGTAAGTCTTCTGCATGGCTACACATCAGATACCTGTTTAAAAAAAGCGCACACACACCAACAGACCAAGTCTTTCTGGAACCATTATTTTAAGCATGATACATATCATAACATTCTTAATGAGCTAGGAAACAGGTGAGTTAAGCTTGAGACTGATAGGAAAAAAGGCAGGGAACTAATCCACACAAACATGCATCATCTTCAGAACAAACATCTACAAATTGGTAATAAAAAGAGAAAGCAAAACACAGATTTTAGGAAAGGTAGAAATGTCTTATTATCAGGCAAGAACAAACCAGACTATATTCACCTACTTATTCAATTATAAGGTAACAGGCTAGTAATTCTCAAGCTCAGGTCACCATACATACATGTGTATTAATTTGCGTTCTAGTACTATAAAAGTAAGTCATAATCAGGTTGTTTTCAAGCATTTGAAACAGAACATTGTCTACTGAATAGTCTTCTTTACTCACCACTTTAGCGTATCTCATTATAGCTTATTAATCAACAGGGTTAACAGCTTTGATACAGTTCCGAGTCCTTACGATGCCAGGTATCAAAAGCTATAGAATTCCTTAGAAGCTTCCACTAAGAGAATTCTCAAAGTCCAAACACTTACCCACTGAGGACATGAATGCGTTCTGTGTTATATTTCAGAGGTGTCAGTTCACAGCGCAGAACTTGAAGTGCCTCCAGGACCTTGCCGTCCTCCAGGTATTCCAGGTACTTCTGCTGCAGCAGCAAAAACTTCATCCTCTGACATGACAGAAAGCAGCAGTCAGGGGAAAAAGGTTGACTGAAGTTTCAGAAAACGTTTGAGCCTAAACAGAACAGTAGAAACCATTCTACTATGCCCTTCAGAAATGCAGCTATATGTAATGTTTCATTACTCAATTTCTTTTTGTTGGGTTTTCAGTAACATTCTAGTAATGAAGTTATCCATGAATTCCCTTCCTGCCTTATGGGGCTCCAAGCATCTTCCTGCCTCATTTCTCAGATCCCCCCCTTCCCCTTGTCTCATTTTCATACTGATTCCCTTTTCAGTCACCAATCTTCAAACCCTGAATTAGACAGGCTTCCCAATATTACACTCTATCAAGAGAAGCACCCAAAAGCAGCTAATCACATATTTAAGACTGCATGACAGCACAGAACACAAAAGGCCAACTCGACATGTTCTCATACTGCTTACATAGGGAGCTGACATGGACTGTTTGCGTAGCTGCATAACATACAGCAGTAACAAACTGACACTGCCTGAGGTTTGGTTTTGTAGTTCCATGTCAAGTTGTTTTCCTTGGTGTTGTTTTCAGGATTACAGGAAAATAAAAATAGTTTCCTATATTTAGGAATTACTTCTCAGAATTAATCACTGCTATTTCATAGTGTTCCTTTCATCTTGAACAGCTTTTTGGTTGTTTTCTTTAAAAAAAAAAAAAAAAAATTAAATCAAGCTTGCTAATGTTTGTGGATAAAAGAAGAAAATCATACACTCATTTACTGTATTAAAATTAGGAGTTTCTAATACTGATTTTGTACAAACACAGTTTGGTTATTTCTGGATGAAACCAACTACCCTGTGTTTGCACACCTTCTTTACTGCTAGCAGTTATCAGAGAGAAAAGACATTTCTGGTCCACAAGACTCACTAAGTTAAAGAAGAAAATGTACATTCTTAAGACATATCAGTGAGAAACAGAATGAAGGTTAATGTAGCAAGTTACATGTGTTTTTCCAACGAATTCACCAGAAGTTCAGTGTCCTGCTTCCTTTGCTTAGGCACCTCGCTATTTTCATGCTCATATTTGGTCAATGTTTACTTAGTTTCCAACACACTGTTAGCCTCCCTAAGTAGAGGGATAATCAGGAAGTTTAAGATACTCCTATCGTACTAAAGCTTACATGAAAGTTTAAGGTCTACTATATGCAAAACCCAAAGTTTAAACATAAAGCAGCTTTAGCTTCCAGAGATGTTCTGTTCTTAGAAAGAATAACGTTTCCACATACAGTGCTATCAACTTACCACACAGCTTTGTGAAGCATAAAACATTACAGAGTAAAGATGATTTATGTTCAAACATGTCTGTAGTACTCCACTGTCCTGCGTGTGATGGGCAAACCCATATTACATTCCCTATCCAGCTCTTTCGTTCATGTGAATTTGGAATTGTTAGACCATTGCTGTACAGTTTTTCCAGGCAAGACAATATTTTTTGGTGTTCTGACATGCAGAAAACCAAAAGAAAGATATCCCAATCATTTATGGCCTCCGTGGTTGGTTTCATGCAGTAGGCCAGCAGGCCTCATGCTGTTTGCTTATACACTACCAGCAGGAGGGATAGGAGCTTCGTCTTCAAACTATGCATGTGCTCACAAGTATGCATAGAGATGCTCACATACCATATTTCACTTCTTTCAGCCACTTCACACTGATGATGAAAAAATAGTCTGATACCTCCAATTTGTAATAAAAACTATAATGTCTCCAACTCTTCCTTCTCAATTCACTGCATATAATACGTATCAAATTTATATAATCTTTCCCTTAAATGTGGCAGCTGTATCTGGATCTTATTACTCTTTGTCCCTCCCTGCTTTTAGGACTTAGCATGTTGCCAAGTTACCCAAAGAGGTACAACTTCAGTTTTGCATTAGAAAACATGATTTCGAAGAAAAGTCATTAGTGCCATGTGTGACTGGCGTATTAGGAATATAAAAGCCTCCAGAACAACATAGTACTGTATACTTTGTGCAGGAGTCTACTGTTAACATAATGGAAAATTAGACTAAAATATAAGTTTTAAATTGTAACTTATCTAAGCAAAAGATACAGACCACAGTAAAGTGTGGATAGGGAAATTAAATTGATTTTATAAACTATTGTGATGGCCTTACAGCATATGCAAGCAATGGCACAAACAGAGCCTCCTTAAGGCAAAAGCCACACTCCAGTGACATCCTATTTCAAGCCACTTTTTGTATCAGGACACTTAAGGCCTCCTACTACTTATTTTTGTGCAACTATTGACTTTGCTGACAGATTTCACTGAACAACTGAATTTTGTTTTAGTTTTCTCCCAACTACTTATAATCTCTACTAAAAGTACTGCTAACTACTTCCAATCCCACTTTCTCATGGTAGACAACACCATTTTGAATACATCACCTCTTCTAGAGCCAAAACAACTCTTCTAGAAGAGGACTGTTTACAGTATTAGCAACTGTGAAGTAAAAGCACAAATGCCGCTATTTAAGTATAATAGAACAAGCATAAAACTAATCTGACACAATACACCCACAAGAAAAACTTACTCATGCTCCATATTCTTTAGCTGCCTTCCAAAGAAGGAAAGTAAAAATCACAGTAATCCAAATTATACCATATACAATGTAACAGAAGTGTCTGGGACTTCTTGTTGTCATCTCAGTGTTTGCAATGGAAATTCAACATTGTAACACGCTTTACTACTGAACAAGTTAAATCCAGTCACCACCATTGCTTAGCTAACAGTAAAGATTCTTCATACTGTAGAACCCACAGAAGAGTCCAGTACAAGAGTTTCTTTCCACTGTACAGAGAGTATGAGAATAAAGTGTATTTGTTGTTTCTAGAAGCTATTATTTAAGTACAAGTTGAACCTCTGATGTTCCTGGACAAAACTAAGAGTTGATAGATTTACACGGGGGGATTTTTGTTTTAATGTATGTACTATTACCATTTTGATATCTTCAAACTATAGTCTTCAATTACTAACATGAATGGTTAGCACTTTACTCCACTGTCCTAACTGTTAGCAGCAAAGCCCTTGTAAAATCTTAAATTCTACAAAGTTTTGCCTGCACCATGGTTCACCAGCTCTAAATAACTGAAGGTAAAATCCTCAGCAACACATCTGTGAAAATAATAGGACAAGTATTCTATCACAATTAAGAAACTGGGTCATTTTGATCACTAGTTAGAGCAGCAAATCTTCAGAAGTTTAAAGAGTAAACGCATAACAACCTAACTTTAGAATTAGATTTTGGTATTATTTTTGACCTGCATATCTTAACAAGCTCCACAGCAGTTTTATTACTGTACTCAGAGTTCAAAATAAATAAGTAAACACTGCTGAAAGAACTCTTCTTTGAAACGAAGAGGGTAACCAAGAGACATGCTGAAATTATCAGCTGATGTTTCAAGACAAACTCAACACAGTAGCATCCTGCTGATAGACCGCAGAACTAAGACCCCAATTTTCATTACTTTGTAGTCTTTTATTACTTTTTAATCAGTGTTTTACAAGACTATCAAGCACTTAAAAGCCATCCAAAACTTGTATGTAAGATTTAATACATAAAGAGCAGAAAATATTCTGGCCTATAAAATTTAACAAGGCTTCAACCATACCAAAACCTGTCACTTAAAGAGTAATTAACTCCCTGCCCTTAACACTGTTAGCAAGAGGAGCACCATATAGGCAGGTGGAGCACTTGCTCAAACAAGATATAGATCACTTTTTTTGTTGTATTGCCTGCTGCAGGCTGCATACCTCCAGGACTGGGTGAAAGCACCACTAAAGTAAATGAAAACAAAAAGAGGACAATTTAAAAGTATTATTCTAGATGACTATAGAGGAATCATCTCCAGATTTCTTCCTAGGTTCAATTAGTTACCCAACATATATACTGTAATATGCTTCAGTAACCCTAAAGCAAGCACAACCTCGGGCTGGTTTGAAACTTGTATTTTCTAAGTGTTACTCAAAGAAAAAAATAACATGCTTGAATCAACTATAACATTTTCCTACAGATTGTCTCAAAACAGCTGTATCTTACATGCTGGAAAAGTAAACATGACTAATCACATACTATACAGCACTCAGTTGTGCTGACACAAATAGAAATAGCAGACTGCTACCCCACACCCCCCCCAACATATCAACACACAGCATCAAAAGTTTACAAATTGAGACCAGCCATTTCATGTGCAGTATTTTTCACCTGCAGAACTTACAACGCTTTGTAGAAATAAGGAAATTAAAACAGGAGTAGAATTTTCAAAATACATATGTATCTCATTCACTGATCAGACATTTCAAAAGCAGTTATATACCCTGGTTATTTTCTCCAGGTCATATTAACTATAAGGGGAAAAAAAAGAAAGAAAGAAACACAACAAAACCAAAACACAAACAAACAACAAACCACAAACCAAAAGCAAACCACCAACCACACACACACACACCCTACTTTAAATACTGTGTGTCATCTAAACTTTAGGTACCCATTCTTCTTGTATGCACACATTTTTGAAACATCTAGTCATACACTATGAGTCACAAGTCAAGAGTCAGGAAACACAAAATCTAATTTTCCATTATTTAAAGTTACCTGCAGCAGCATATCATTTGGACTTTACCTAACCAGAACATTTATCATCTTTGTTAGCTCTGACTTTATTGCACTGAGGATTACCTACAGAGGACAAAGCATCCCTCCTCACCTGTAATGATCTTTCATTAGTTTTGCAGGTGCTGACTTTACTAATACCCACCTATAATCTCAACCATGTACAAAAATGGGCGGGGAGAGAGGTGAAGACAGTGTGCACATTATAAAGCACACATGAGCTCAACTTATCTTTGCAGATCAGTATTGCCTTACTAACACACACGTAAAGACATTTAATACTGTTATCTGTTTTAAATTATATGAAGCTTATATAAATGAGAATAACTTTGAAGAGAAAATAGTTAATATTCAGTTCAGGTAAAGTTCAGTTTAAACCAAGTATTTTTATTCCACTAAGTTTTGTTCAAACAGTTAGACATCAGCATTTGAGAACAGCAGGTTTTCAGAGCCCTCCAAAACAACAAAAGGAAAATGTCCCCTTTTTCCTCAAATTACGTTCTCCAAGAAGTACAATGCTCAGTTAAACCTCAACTCCCAGACATGTAAAACAGTTTAATACTACAGAGAAACTTCATAACTTCAGAAGTTAGAAACATAAGACAATCTGCTTCAAATGACCATTCATATTCACATACAGTGGTTTCATGCTTTCAGACTCCAGAAACTACTGAAAGCTGCATGCAACATTCTAATCTACTTGATCAGTAAATCTTACCTATATCAAGTCTCAGAGAAAAGAGGAAGTGAAGTACTAGTCTAAATAAGAGGCGCTAAGCTTTGACCAAACTAATAGAACAGAACGTAAACTTCTGTCAAGTACCCTCTGATGTTGTGTTAAACATCTGTTTTTCCTACTTCACTTCCTGTTCTCTCTTTCTCTCCCTCCCCCACAAGACAGGAAATTGTCTTGACAACAAATGAATCAGCTAGAATTAGAGCTAAGCAGCCATCAGCTGATCCTTCATTGTTTACAGTTACACACACTTCAAAAAGCCTTGCTACTGCTTTCTTCCGAAGTGACCATAGTTGTTCTAACTTCGTTTTGTTAAAATAAACGTTTAAACACAACAGAGCAAGCCATTTGAAGAGCTAACCCTAACCATTCTATGATTCTAAGTAAAGACTTCCATCTCTAGATAGAAAAATCAAACCAAGACACACTTGGCTCAAAGTAACTGAAACTGTACCACCACATGTTGTAATCAAGTCACAGGACCTACTATTCTTTCATATCTAGGGTCAACTTAAAAAAAGCCAGACAAAGAAAAACTAAATAAAATCCGAAACAGCACTACAAATGTATTTGCTCTTCAGAAGCCATCTGGAAAAGCAACAGTATTGCTCATGTTCTATAGCAGCCTCTATCTTCTTGTAACGTGCTATTACAATGCCAACTCTATTGGTGTTACTGCATTTCATTTCTAAACTTCCCTCAAGAAAACCTAACCCCCTCAAAGAAAGAGATTGTGAGAAGTATTTCAAGTTTGAAATTAGTATTCAAGATAGGCAGTTTCTGCAGAAACTCACCTACTTTAGGGCCGTTACAGGATATTTTATCAGCTAAGTACATTTAACAAAGTTTAAACATTCAGTACACCAAATATTAGCCTCGATGCTTTTGGGCTTCCTATCTCACATTCTAAAAACGAATTAAAAAGTTCAGATTAGTATGACATTTGAGATAGCATGCAAGCTGCTTCAAGTCAACAAAAAAAAAAAAAAGAAAACAAGAGCTACGGACAACCAACTCCATAGCGAAAGATTACACCACTACAATTAGTCCAACTATACAGCTCTGAAAGAGTTCAAGTGTGCCTCTTACCACAATTGCATGCGGAGAATGCACTAAGGCCTTAAGTTCATTCAGGTCGTTCTCAGCCTGCAGAAATCGGCATAAGAAAGAAAAAAGTATATAAGGAAGGTGGATTTTGAATTCTCTCACAGATACTATAAATTTAAACAGTGGTTAATACAGTCCTATAAGCCCTACGTTACCTTATCCCATTCTCCTTCCATGACATGATTGCGGAATTTGGTAGCAGAAGGATGTTCTAAACGACATCCTGACTCTTGCATGAGGAGATCAACAGTCTGGCTGCAGGAGAGATACAGTGTAAAAAAACCTGACCAGTTTTACCCTCACAAATATACCGCCTGCTATGACAACAGTTAACCATATTTAAAAGCAGCTTTAATAAAGTAAGAATACTATGACCAGATCCAGATGCTTATCCAAAAAGACTACCTCAGTTGCCTGAGACATGTAAACGGCTACCTATATCTAAAGCAAGATGTCAATGAGCTTGAAAGCTTCGCTGAAGTACCATAAAGTATGTGACTTACCAGCCACCAAAAACAGCCATCCCTGCACAGAAGATAAACTTCATGAAGGAAGATTAAGACTAGAAACCTGTTAGCTACACTGTACTACCCCCTGCCTCCCTCCCTCCTTCCCTCCAGCCCCCCATAAAAGAACGCAGAATGCTACTACATCTGTAATAGGTCTAACTTTTCCTTCTCCACCACGTATTAAAAGACTGGCTCCTTAAAATAAAATAAAACAAAGTCATGAACCTATAGCCCTCCCCCTTTTACACTAAAAATAGCTTATTTACTGTGGTGTCGTCTACGAACAGTCACGAGTTGTCTGCTGCTGTAAACTTGCCTCTTGTGTCAGAGGCAATTTATTTTATGTGCTAAGTTCTTTATTATTGACCCATTCCACAGTGTTTTGGAGACTTCTTTTGTGGTAGCTACGTGAAGACTTTAGAGGGCTTCTCTAGCCTCCTTCCAAAATTATGACGTGCTGGCTTTAGCTTTACTCACAAAGTGAGTGTTGTGATTAAAATCTTAGACATCCCCTACTCCACTGGGAAATTATTTTTCCTATTCTGATTTTAAGGAAGAGCCAACACCACTCTTTTCTCATCTACAGATAAGACTGTTATCAAAAACATGTGTCCAGCACAAACCTTCAGAGGCCTTCGCCATTTACAAAGGGAGGAAGGTTTTCAGAGTGAAACCAAACAGCTTATTTAAGTGGCAGTTTAGTTTGTGCTTGCTTCCTCCAAGCGGACAAGCCGAATCTTGGAGCTCATCTGCAAATAGTCACCCCCCCACCCCCGCCCAGCTCGGACTCCATTATGTTTACCAGATAACTTCTCCCCCACTAACACATTTGTATTGATCAACCCTTATCGGTGTGCAACTCGACTTCCATATTGCTATCCCTGGCAAAAGAAACTCCCAGCCTGTCTCTTCGCAGACACCGAGCTGACCGGCACAGGCTTGGAAAACACATTCCTGGCTCCATGTTGGGGTTATTTTGTGTGCGGGCCTGCCCCACCGCTCCGCCTCGCACCCAGGCGCTGCTCTCTCCTCCTTAGGCACTACCAGGCTGCGACGGGGCAGGTTTTGCCACTAATCCCCACACGGAGGTCTCCAGATACTATATTTTATATCCTCCCTCTCCCCCCGCCCCAGCTCCCCGCTTCGGGCAGCCCATCCTCCGCGGGGACCACAGGCCTCCTGCGGCACTCTCCCCGCGGACAGAGGAGAAAGACGGCGGGGCGTGTGTACGGGGCCACCCCCGACCCCACGGAGCCCTTC
>NW_009913537.1:26558-26957 GCF_000696875.1 Nestor notabilis | reverse complement strand
AGAAGCGGGGTGCGGGACCAGCGCAGAGGAGCTTTGCTGGAGCCTGGTGCCACCTAACGCTTGGCTGAGCGCTGGGACTGAACACACAGCGGTTGGGAACGTCATGCAGAAAATCATCTCCAAGACGCACGGGGCACAACGCTCTTCTGAAGCCACTCACAGCGGGGTCAGGTGGATTCCTGCGCACAGAAACATGATGTAGACAGAAAAGAGAGAGATCATTAAATTCCCGTTAGCTCTGAAAACAGTTTGTGGAAAATAAATCTAGTGCAGAGGGGCGAGGCCCCAGCATTCCACTCTACAGTGTGAAGTTAAGGACTAAACCCCTGGTTCTGGGGCAATTTCACTCACTTACACAGTAAAAGGCTCAGAGGGTACCTTATAACACTATTTCAATAT
>NW_009913537.1:22887-26403 GCF_000696875.1 Nestor notabilis | reverse complement strand
TCCCAGATAAGCTGTGTCTGCCCCATCCCTGGCAGTGTTCAAGGCCAGGTTGGACACAGGGGCTTGGAGCAACCTGCTCTAGTGGAAGGTGTCCCTGCCCGGGGCAGGGGGTTGGGACTGGAGGAGCTTTAAGGTCCCTTCCACCACAAACCAGTCTGGGATTCCATGATCCCGTCACTGAGCAGGAAAGCTCCTCTGCAAGCACTGGGGGCACTGGTGCTCAGAACTGGGGTTTGTACGTGAAACCACCATGTGCTCTGCTGCGGTGTCCCAGCAGGGTCAGACAAGGCAATGGCTGAACCATTGCATGCAGCCGCCAATATCACCTCCAAAATGAAGAGCTGGGTTCTTAAAGGCATCGCCAGGCTCGGTAATTTCCAGCAGCCTCTCCTGAGAGCAGATGCTCAGACCATAAATAATCACTACACGTTTTTGCTGCCACTGATGCTTTATTGCCCGAGGCAGCCACTCGCTGCTCTGCCTCCAAGATAAGGCCGGGTGAGCTTCAGAGAGTTAGGGTACTTTGAGTGGAATCTTCTCAACATCAAAGTCCCAGCAGGGTTTTTAGTGAGGCTTTAGAAACAAGTTGAGAATTTTTTAATGTGCCATACACCAACTAGCATCAAAGGCGCAGCAGTCTGCAGGGAACGGCTGTTTAACAGAGCCACCGAGAGCTGGAAATGCAGCTCAACTAAACAGCTTCAGCACTAGTATTTTGAGCAACTTTTATGTAGAGATGAGCACTGCAGAGGTTGACTTGGAGCAGAGAGCCCAAATTTGAAAAGAGACATCCCCATTTGCCATATAAAATTACTCAGAAGAAAACAAGGTCTTGGGATTCTTTGAGCCTTGTGCTGCACAGCTCAGAATAAATATCTCATTGAGTTATGGTACTTCGCAGCCCTCACACGCAGAATCAAGGTCATCTCTAGCAGTTAGCAAGAGATCTTTGCTGTTTCAGCATACAACCCTTGTTTTTTTTCAGGAGTTATTGTTAAGCAGGGGTTATCTGGCTGCCGGGAGAGGGACCATGTTTAATACGACCCCAGGCGTCAGCAATATCAGTGCACGGGAAACAGCCCTGCTGCTCAGACGTGTGCTCTGATAAAAGCAGTGACCTGTAAATCATGTTCTCCTGCTGTTCATTTTGTCCCAGGAACCACGAGCATCTCGTCTCTCACACCCGATCCCTGCGTGCCTGTGACACCACATCCCTCGGAACTGGGTGAGAAGCCCTGTGATCCAGCGCCCAGACCCCAGCGGCAGCGAAGAGCATCTGTTCTGTCAGCCCAAACACCATCCAGCACTGCTGTTAGCTTGATCACTCTCAGCAACACAAGCTGCTTGTCTGGAGCTGGAGCAGATACACGTTTTCCGCCTGTTACCTCTGTTTTATAGAGAATAATGAAGACAAGGAAGGGCAAAGCACAGCGGCTGTGGCAGAGCGGGATGCAGGGCGCCCTCTGCAGCGCTCCGCACCCAAAATGTGAGTGAAACGGCGACTGCCTCATAGAGCTGATGGGCATTTAGAGACATAACACCCAGAAAACAACCCCAGCGGCTGCTTGTCTTGCCTGTGATATGGTAACAGCTCCAGATCCACGCGATTCTCTTGCTTCTTTCTACCAACCTGTGATACAAGGAGGAGATAAGGCATTTTGAGGCTTAATTTTTCTACAGAGAAGAGCAGGATCCTGATGAGGTGCCTGTTCCTTGTCAGGGAAACACACACGGTCCCTACATCGCAACACTCCGTCTTCCCATCTCTTCACCCTTCTATTCTTTTACTGTTCTTAATGTAACAACCTGTGTCCCCTTCTCAGCTCAGTGGGCAACGCACCTACAGATGCTACGGCCCCCGTGCTGGACTCTGTGCTGATGGCATTGGTGCAACGCAGCAAGTCTAAATTCCAGTGCTTGGGGCAGCTTTTCCCAAACCATTCCGCTTGGACAGCAGCAGTTACCTGCCAAGAGCTGGGCACAACCAGCTGCCCCCCGCCTGAAACAGCTCCAACACACACCATTAAGTGAACACCGGCCCTGGGTGCCTCCACCAGCTCCAAAAGCCACCTTTGGCTCCACCAACATGCAGCGGCTTGTAAAAGGCTGAGCTGAAACAGTATTTCATGGCTTGAATTGCTTCAAATCCCCGAGGAACAAGTGTCAGGATTTTCAATAGCTATAGTGTTAATAATAAAACAGGGACCTCTCTCAGTATCAGAGCACAAACAGTGGTTATTTCTCTTTCAAAGCTTTGATTCCTAAAACCTTTCTTACATTCAGCTTGACATCAAAACACCCATCTCATTCACCCAGACTGTCACGGGAGAATTGTGTGCTATTAGAAATAGCCCTGAGGTGAATTAAGAACAGCCTGTAATGATGTTCCACTACAGCAACTTTATTTCTCCCAAACCAAATAAATGAGCAATATTTTATGTGATGTGCCGGGGCTCAGCAGAGAGCGGCAGCTGCTCCTGTATGATTTACTGAATGGATGTTTTCTAAATAGCTGAAGTCGGGCTCTGAAGCCAGTCACAAAATCTCCTGTTCGTAAGAGCTCAGCACAGAGACAGGGAGAGAAATTCGGATTCTGGATAGAGGCTGCTTTGGGCATGAACTATTTTGTGCACTGTTTTACCCCTATGAACACAACACACATGCAAGAAGCTGTATAACAAAACCTCTAAATACTGATGCTCCACAGCAGCAGCAAAGATATGGGGCACAAACCAGCCTCTTGTTGTACAAGTGCAGAAGCAACCTCGTCCCCGTCAGTCCAGCAGGCAGGCAAGGGAGCGGAGGGTGTCTGAGGCACACTGGGGGCCTCCAGGAGACGGGAGGACGGGGTGAGGAAGGAGTGGAGGGGGTTGGAACTGGATGAGCTTTAAGGTCCCTCCCAACCCAACCCGTTCTATGAGACAGAAGTAAGAAAAGAAATCACACAAGCACAAGACCTCCATCAGGCAGGGCTGTGGCGTGGGCAGCCTGAGCCGGGATTATTGGCTTCTGGACAACTGGCAGGAGGAAACGTATTTTCACATTGGCAGTTGAAATAGGGGATATTGTGCCAGAGGACATCTCCAAAGCCAGGAACTTGACTGGATTCAAGAGAAGTCCAGGCATTTACAGGCACTGAGGACACAGGGAAGTGTTGTGGTGACCGGTAACACGTTACCTTGGTGGGCTCCAGCTCCCAGAGCCCAAACCCACACAGGGAGGCTGCAGGTGCTGGGACCTCCCCTCTGAAGGAGCTGGAAGCGGAAGGTGTCAGCCCGCAGTGACAGTCCTGAAGGGACAGGGATGATCCCTTCAGGGTACTCGAATCATTTGGATGCCAGAGCAAAGGGAAAAGCTGAGAAGGGCAGAGGTAAACCCTGACACAGCAGCCAGTGCCCGGGGCACAGCACTGGGATTCCTGCCCCAAGACAGGAGAAACACCCCAACATTTATAGCCAGAGGAATGCCAAGCGCCCGATTCCATGCACCAGCTGCTGCTTGCTCCGGGAGCCGGAA
>NW_009913537.1:18239-22863 GCF_000696875.1 Nestor notabilis | reverse complement strand
TGCTGCCAGGACAAGGGATGTGGAGCCTGACTGTGCTGGAGAGACACCAGCTCCAAGAACTGTCATCTGTGGAGCTACTGATTAAACACAACTGGGCTGGGAGGAAGGTTCAGACGGCGCTTGGTTGGTTGGCTGGTCGTCAGCGTGTCAGCCCTGGACCTACTGAAATGTAGGGAAGCCTTCGGGGAAAATAGCTTAAAATGCCCACAAAATGCTCACAAAGGCTTGTCCTGGTGCCAGTCTGAGTCTCTCTGTGCAGATTCCCAAACCAAAGAGGCCTTTGATGCCAGCAGGGCGCACGTCCAGCCCAGGATTTAACTCCATGGCTGTTAACAAAAAATTCTGTGATACTTTGCCCTTGACTAATCTGCATTTAAAGACATAAATCACCACCTGGCCTCGCCATTGGAGAGTGCCACAAACATTTGCACAAGCAGATTATTGATCAGAAGCACAGGAACCAAGTTATGAACAGTTCTGAAATCCAATAAACACCACAGGAAAGCACCTCAAACCAGACCACACAAACCTCATTCCAACCCCCTCCTACAAAGGTAGTCAGATATCTATTTATGAGATTATAACTACCTATTTTCTATGCCATTTGACAAAGAGGAAGAAAAAGAATCAAGATAAAAAGAGAGCATATTTTAGCTGTAAAGGATTTACTCATTCAATTTCCATTTGAATCAATTATCCAGGCAAAGCTCAAACACTGCCAACCTGATTTAGGTGGCTGAGCACACATCGTAAATAGTGCAGCATTCAGGCTGTATAATCCCTATCTGCAATTCCTGGCTACCTTTGAGCAGGAAGAACACCCTGACTCCCACTGGGCCTTTGTTTCTGAGCTGTGGGGTGGCTTTGCTGCAGTTGGGAACAGAGCCTCTGAGACCCCTCGCTCAAAGGAACCCCCCAGGTTTACATTCAGACCCAGGGACTGCGGACAAAGCCCCAGAGGCTGGTCAAGCACAACAGATGGGACCTGCCTTTGTCCCCTCTCACTCCCCACACCAACAGCCCAGCTACGTGAGGTGTCCTCGGGCACAGGGACCAGACCCAGCAACAGCCTCATATCGTCCAGCTCCTGCTCTGCAGGAAGGTTCTGGACCAGCCTCTTGCAAGGACCTACCTGTGTTCATAGGATGTTGATCTCATTTACTTTTCTCTGTGAGAACAACAGGTGAGGAAAAGCTCAACCAATTCCACAACCAAAGAGCAAATCCTCTCCTCTGTCAAGCTTTCCTCCTGTAGAACACACCTACTCTGCAACAGAGTTTAGCAAGACGAGAGACAAGGAATTATGAAGCTCTGTATCCCATTAGCATCCAAATGTAGCTCGAGACAAGGGGGGTTTATGGAGATATTTTTGAAAAAGCACGAGGGGGAGGAAACATTTCTTTTACCAAACATGCATTTTTCATACCCCTGGAATCCACAGCCCGTAATAAACCTGGATTTGTTGCTGTTGGTTTTCCTTTGCAGCATTAATCACCACAGGCTTGCTTAGGTGGGCAGGAAAAACTCCATTTTCCTTTGTATGAAATCCATACAATTGAAGAGGCCTCTCAAGAGCCACGGAAGCACAGTGAGCAGGTCGGAGCCTGGCTGGGGCCGCACGGCCGGGGCACAGGCTGCCGGGCAGCACGTCCTGGCAGCCGGACCTGTCTGCTGAGCGTGGAACACGTGAACCACTGCAGCTCCGCACCCCAGTGTGGGATCTGCACCGGAGCCGTCCCCGGGCTCTGTTCCGGTGTTGCAGGGGCAGCTCTGTTCCATCCTGTGTCCTTGCACACCAGGTAGGATTCACAGCCAGAGCAGAGGCGCACACAAAAGGGACCAGTGTCCGCAACAGAACAGGCGTCTGTCACCACATCGTGGCTGCAGTGCACAGGACAAGGACAGGCCAGCTACTGTGTAGGGACAAGAGATGCCTCCTCGCAGGTGTGTGATTCTGAGCAGCTTCTGCTGGACACGACGTTTGAAAAACCATGGGTTTTTTTGAGAAAAGCTGTTGCACACCAAGACACTGACAGGAAGGGGGAGAGGAGACTCCCTGTATCCCAGGCGGTTACTGTGCAGGGAGCAGTAAACGTGTCTGTGTGTCGGTCCTGGCATCCTGAGTGTTGGGATTTCTCCAACCTTGTGGTATGCTGGATTAACAACCACAAAGATCTGAACCCCTTCGGCCTGCCCAGGCTCCCCAGGAAGGTTTCATGGGCATGTGGGGTGAAGGGAGCTACCAGAAAGGGTCAGTGCAAATACTGAACCATTTTCTATCACATTTGCAGAAGCTGATGTGCATTTACAGCGCAGGAATGTTCCCCCCGTGCTGACACACTGCCTTTACTCAGTTCTTACCGAAATCATCTTACTACCATGTGAAGAAACAGATGGATTTGGCACATGCATCTGGAGAGAAACAAACCTAAGTCGGGTGTACGCAGAAACATGCATCAGGGCCTTTGAATTTTACTGCTCAGTCCCCCAGACAACCACATCTCCAAACAATATCTACACACACTTTGCTTTAGCACATGAACAGTGCAGTCTGAGAACCAAACTAATACTTGGGTATATTCAAGATTCCCAAAACCCAGTTTGGCTTTTAAGCATACACACATAGAATACACAAATGCTCCAGCAAAGAACAGGGGCTTGAACTGCTCCAAAAGGGTGGGAAAAAGGGCAAAAACCCCCAAACACAAACATAACAAACAATCAAAACCCAAACACACACCAAAAACCCCTGTGGACTTGTTCGATTTGGAGTCCGACTAATGAGAAATCAGGGAAGAAAAGGCCCCTGTGGACTTACAGTTGAGTTCCAGAACAACAGCTCCCAAGGGATCTTGAAGAAGGTTGATCTGAAAGACAAATGATGACCTCCTCAGCCAGTCAGAGGAAGGCATTGCTGAAGCCCTGCCTGTTATTATGGGTGGGCAGGGGATTTCTGCTGGAGAGGCTCCGCGCATCCCTCCGTGTCAGCAGGAGCCAGTGACCAAACAGCAGCTTCTCATAGAAACTAGCAGGAAAACTGCTGCAAAACTTCAGCCTCACAAATAAAAGCTCACATTTACTCTAGAGGGATTCCATGAAGTAATTATGCTCTTTGGGTGGTTTGGGCACACACGAGTTTCCCTTTCTCAAATGCAATTACAGCTGCACAGAAACAGAAGGAGATTTATGGATGGAACAGCAGCGGAATCAATATATTGGATCAGGTAGAAGGCCGTGATTTTGAGCTGCTGCTGAACTATTCTCACCCACTTAAATTAACTTCATTGGGCGTCTAAACAGGTTGGTTTGATATATACAAGCTATTTGTTTAACAAACAAAAACAAAGCAAGAAACCGACTCAGCCCAGTTTAGAAACCAACCCAGGCTCAGCTCCCGGTCACACAGCTCCTCCAGTGAACTTGAGAGCTGCGAGACCTGGTGATGCCGTGGGAGCTGCCACATGTTCAAGCTTTCCCGACTGTCCCCTGCGGTCCATCAATGTAAGTACCAAATAATGCGCATGAGCACAAGTGCGTCCTTGCAATGAGGGTGCTGCAGCTGAAGGGATCTCAGGGACTCGGCTGCTTCTCTTGCTGGGGGTCTCTGGCTGGCCACCATCAGCACAACCCCAAATCATGTCACACACGTCAACAGACACCAGGCAACACCCCACCTTCCAGATCCAGAGCTGCTGACAGGCTGCTGCTGCTCGGGATTCAGGCAATAACAATGAACTACCAGTGGTTTAAGGACCAAGTGTTCAGAGGAAGGATTATGAGCTTGTCCCTCTGCTCAGATGAGATTAGTGCCTCAGAACCGTGGTCCCGCTTCACAGAAAGCCAGCTGATATCAGTGGCTGAGCATTCCATGCGGTCATACCCACCTATCTCCCCAACTGCTTCTGACGTTGCAGCTGCTGCTGAAGTAATGATAAACCTGAGACTTTTCGTATACAAAATGTGAGATCTGTTCTTCAAACGACCCTCCGAGAGCTCAGAAGCTCTGAAGGGCCCAGGGATGAAATCCAACCATCCGCAGTCTGCTGAACAGATAAAATTAATTCATGAAGGTTCTCGCTAAGGACAAGCTCCACAATTTATGGAGGTTCTTGTCAGTTTAACCTTTACATCTTCCCCACTATCTAAATTATGTCTGTAGAAACTGTCACTGTGACTTTAAGAAACTGCAAGAAAGTTATCTGCAAAAACAAGAAAAGGAAAAGGGCGACTTTCATCCCTTGAGGGATGTGGGCAGCAATAGCACAAACAGCTTGTAGGGTTTGGTAGATCACAGCAAATACTAGACCAAACCCTGACTCTTAGGCCCAGCATGGACCAGTTGAGCACAGTCTTGTTTAGAGATTTGCCTGTTGTAAAGCCAGGGCCCTGATGGACCGTGTTCCCGCACTAAGTACAGGTAAGGATTTGAGTTTGGTTTCCTCCTCGGGATGCTCTAATTCACCTCAGTGCCCAGCCAAGAAGATCCAGTCATTAGACACGGTCTGTGCAGCTGCACTCACCCGTACAGTGCTCTGCTCAGAACATCCCCAGCATCGCTCCTTCCTTACCTACTGATGAAGCACAACCCCAGCCCCTCACAACTGGTGATCAAGGTAGTTACATC
>NW_009913537.1:15814-18208 GCF_000696875.1 Nestor notabilis | reverse complement strand
ACATGCCTGCTGCAGGATCACCCGAACAGGAGCACGTTGACTCGCACATCGCCTGTTCTCCCTCCTCCCTGACCCATGGGCAGGCTGCGGAGCAGGACCAGCACTTCCAACCTCCTGTGCAGCTGCTGCTGCTTCACCCCACGGATCCTGCTGCCTCTTCTGCTCACCCTGTTTGTGCTAGACCTGAACTTCAAGCAGCAGCTTTCTGGGTCTCGAGGGGATCGACACAAATCTTGACATTTCGCCTTCTGCTCGTGTGGTTGTCTGCAAATGTCAGGAGCACCATCACAGGCCCCAGGCTCCCACACGTCAAGTGATACCCCGCAGACCATCACAGTCCTGCTTTTATCTGAAGCACGTTCTACATTTGAAGTCTGTGACAGCACTTTCTGAGAGGGCATCGCTTCTTTTCAAGATTAAGCATAAGAGAATGTCTTGTAAAGACGGATTCTGCAGCAGCTTCACTGAGATATAAACCAGACAGAACTAGAAGGTGATGTTGCAGACTGAGATAGGCAGGGAGAGACACCAGAACACCAGGAGGTGATGCTTCCTCATCTCGGAAGGAATCCACTGCTTGGGAGCAGGATTCAGGGAGAAGAGACAACAGTACTTACACAGTGAGCACAGTTTGGATCACATCTGACTTTGCTGCAGATCCTCCCTAAAGCGCAGAACCACACTCACTAATGTCCTTTTTCCTGAGCAGCCTCCCATCCTTTGGGCTGTTCCATGACAAGAGAAGCAGATGCCAAGTCCCTGAAAAGTAAAAGCAGGAGACACGAGTCTCCCGAGCACTTAGAGGCACCGCTGAGGACTGGCTGCACCAGCCCACCCAGCGCGATTCCCTCCCACCAGCCTCACTTGTAGCTCCCACAAAAGCTTCCTGTTTCTTTTGCACGATCCTCATGGATTTCTCCTGATTCCCAGTAAACGTCTGACCACTGGAAATGAGTCATGTTTCCTGATGAATGCCTCTATTGATGTTTTCTACTATCTTCTTTTCATCACATTGCATTTAATACCATTCATAGGCTCCAAAAGCACTATGAGCAAACCAATATTCACTACTAGTAGCACTTGGAAAAGCCAAATCACTTGTTTAGAGACAGGCCTGGCAGGATGGATACAGCACCTTCCACTGGAGTCAACTTACAATGGCTCGAATGAGAACAGGACAGAGGCATCGGCACAGAATAAGGTCCATGTCCAAACAATATTCATCAGAACACCGAGAAGATGAAATCCCTCCCTCAAAACCAACTGCTTTGGGAGACTGAAGATAAAGAGCACGATGCATTTGCAAAGCACACAACAGCTCAGGTGCCGTCTGGAAGAGATTCTGAACCCCAGCATGTAAATCAGAGCAGCGAGTCATGATCAGACTAAATCTGGATCTAAATTTGTTCCAATCAAGTGGCAGAAGATTTGCTCCACATCGAGTTGTTTATGTTGTGATGTGCAAGTACATTCAGCTCATGCTTCAGCCTGCCAGAAGCCAAGATATGTCTTAGAAATACAGTCCATTTAATTCTACTTGGTTTGCACCACTGGAGTTGCTATTAATGTGCACAGGGCTTTTATTTGGAGAACTTCTTCATTGCTCCTCAACTAGTTCCTAGTGGGCACTTCTCCAGATCCATAACACCTCTGCATACGTTCAGCACGGCCCCAGCCCAGGAAAGGCTTTGGACAGGCAGGGCTGTGGAACGAGGATGACCCCTGAGTACATCCAGGTCTGGATACGTCGGTGCCACTAGAAATGGGCTGATCAGCACCTCAGCACCCTCACAGGGAAGAGCTTCTGCCTAAGATCCCATCTCAACTCCCCTCTGGCAGGTTAAAGCCATTCCCCTTGGCCTGTCCCTACAGGCCCTTGTAAGAAGTCCCTTCTCCACATTTCGTGCACTCGTTACTAGGTCTTGATGGAGACAGGACATGATTGCTATCAGACAAACGTACTGGCACGATAACTGGATTAGGAGATCCGTAAATACAGCTTGTTGGAATTGGAGGCTCTGTAACAGTCTGTAAAAGGAAGCAATGCCTTAAGGACATCTTCAGTGCTGTGTTAGCAGTGAGAGAGCCATTAGAGTCCAGCATACACCGAAATACCCTGTCAAGCAGAGCCATGATCTCTTTGTAGGTACATTGAGATGGATTTCTCTCCTCTCACCCACACCCCTCTCCCACCTGAAAGGTGGTGCCCATGAAGAAGTTGCTTACTGTACTGCAAGAGGCACCAGCAACAGCACAAGGGTCCATCGATAGTTTCCTGACAGGAATGGCCTGCAGACAAAATTGATCCATCAAGTACAACACAGTAAAACCACATTAAAATGCAACAAATAGCACGAGGCCAAAATGATGGGGAACTGGGAGTCAGGAATACTG
>NW_009913537.1:12854-15783 GCF_000696875.1 Nestor notabilis | reverse complement strand
AGGAATGCTGCTTAATTGTTTTTAAGGTTACAAGAGACTCCCAACAGAACACAGGTTTATGCAGCAGCCTTTGCTGAAGGGTCTACCAAAGCTGTCACAGTTCTGCCCTAGACCAGCACAGCACTGCATGGATGCTGACCAGCACCCACTGCCTGATTAAGACACAAATCTCAATATCACTATTAAAGCAGTGAGTGTCAGCAGTAATGGCCATCATAAGCATGTACAGCTTCAGCTGCAGCATAGAGCCGGGAAAGAGACTTTTATGTTACCCTGCCAATAAATTCCTCTCTGGGGAACCATCAGAGCAGAGGATGCCTTTCTCTAAAGCAATTGCTGATAGCTGATGAGCAGAGAAAATATACAGCTACGCCTGGAAATGACAGCAGGTCATTGGAAACACGCTGCAGACTCTCAGGGAAGCCTGCACAGGACAGATCTGTCTGACAGAGCCTGAGTGAAGGAGAGGAATTCCAGGGCTGGTGCAAGGCTTTTGCAGTGGGCTGGTGGTAGGACTTCGGGAGCTGTTAAACACCGCAAGGGGAAGGAAAGACAAAGATGCACAATAGCATGATCCATGCAGAAATGGCAGCATCAGAGAAACAAGGTGTGGAAAGAGCATCTCAGGAGAGGGATACAGCACGTGCTCCTCCTGCAAGCAGGAACAAGTGGGCAGCAGAAGTGAGGTACAACCACTTTGACAGCACAACAGCCAGGACTGGCCTCTGGCAGCTAACACTGATTTACAGCCCAAAATCAGAGTTGTGATAGAAAAACAACAGTCTGCCAGGGTAAGTGATGGTGCTCACAGAAGCCTGTGAGCCCCTTGGAGCAGCCACTGCCAAGGAAAAGGAACGACCATCCCGGGCAATGGGCTCCTCTGCTGGGAAGGAGGAGCAGGGCCGCCGGGTCTGCTCTGGGATGCTGCTTCCTCTGGTTCACAGGTCCTGACACACCCGGGGCAGGATGCTCAGGCGTGTTCCTCGTCTACAAAGATCACTTGAAACAGCAAAACAAGCAAAGAGAAAGAATCCGCAGGGATGCCCCAGGTTAATCCCAGCTCACGAATCCATCCCTGGGAACCAGCTATTCCCAGCCCAACAGCACCACCTGGTGGAAACCCTCCTGCTGCAGCCAGAATGTCGCTGAATCCGCACCAAATCCAGCCAGGACACTGAACCAAGCCGGCTTCAAGCGGTGCCAGACGTTACCCAGCACCAGCATCCACGCCCGCAGACCAGAAGCTGGGGGTTTAGGAACCACAAGTTTGTCAGAAGCAGAGAAATGGCTTTTGGAGGGAGAAAGACAACAAACCAGTGCGCAGGACAGCGGGAGAGGGGGAAAGTAGGAACAGGAACAAAAGAGGAATGAGGTGCCTCCAAAGGGCAACACTTCCTAGTTTTCCTACAGAAACTGGCCCTGCCGCACCCCCTCTGCAGGAGCTGTTCTCATACAGCCTAAACCAGCTTTCAACAGCTTTATTTATTTACAGGTTTAAAAAAAAACCCCAAACCATAAATCACAAAATAAAGGAGCACCTTCCACATTTCCTTGTCAACTCATGAAATAGAATCACAGAGTGGTTTGGGCTGAAAGGGGCCTTAAAGCTCCTCCAGCTCCAACCCCTGCCCCGGGCAGGGACACCTTCCACTAGAGCAGGTTGCTCCAAGCCCCTGTGTCCAACCTGGCCTTGAGCACTGCCAGGGATGGGGCAGCCACAGCTTCTCTGGGCACCCTGTGCCAGCGCCTCAGCACCCTCACAGGGAAGAGCTTCTGCCCAAGAGCTCATCTCGGTCTCTCCTCACATTTCCCAGCACCTGCAAGTTTGGTACCTGTACGTTCTACTTGGAGAGAAGAGAATGCTACACCACCAGCAGCACTGCCTGATAGCATTGTGCAATGGGTACATTACAGAGCAGAGCAGAGACCTGTCTTACCGGAGCCTGCCTGTGTTATTTTAATGGAAGCAGGGTGAGCACCAGGACTCTTATCAGCGGCTGAACAGGAGGCAACAGGCTGGAGCTCAGGAATGAACTTCATCTGGTAGCACTAGTTCCTGAGGAACTGCAAAAGAGGAAAGATTTCACTTAATGACATCAGTCTAGTTCACTGCTGCTGCTGCTTCAGAAAGGAAGGGGTCTAGTGAGAGACAGACAATGAAATGTGAGTCTGCACACAGAAGGGAGAGGAGGGGACTGGCCATGGGAAGTGAGGAGCTGGCCCTGGGCGTGCAGACAGGCAGCTGCTTACAGGATGCAGCCACTGTCTCCCATGACATGGAAAACATGGAGCATCCACAGCAAAATACAATTCCCATTTGGCATAGGAAGGTACAAGCAAGGAGAGAAGCTGCTTTTCCACCATTATCCATGTTTATATCATGCCAAAAACTTGCAAGTAACAAAAATACCCAAGATTCAGTGTACAGCTGAGATACAGAACCACAGCAACAGTGCTGCCTTGCAAGGAAAGGCTCTGACATCTCCCCTGTAAAGTAGGGAGCTCTTTGAGATGTTGGGTCTCCTGGCAGGAGACTAGTGCACTGCCTGGGGAGCTGGAAGAGAGAGACACATGGCTGAAAAATACATCTAGAGTGGCAGGAGTGATGGCCAGTTAGCAGTGGGAAGTGAAAAGTGGAATGGAACTGTCCTGGGTTCAGCTACAGCAGTCATTTTTTCTCCTTCTCAGTAGCTGGTGCAGTGCTGTGGTTTTGACTTTCAGTCTGGGAACAACGCTGATAACACCGATGTTTTTAGTTGTTGCTCAGTGATGTTTACTCTGAGCAAGGACTTTCTCAGTCTCATGCTCTGCCAGGGAGGAGGGGAAGCCGGGAGGAAGCAGAGGCAGGACACCTGACCCAAACTGGCCAAAGGGCTATTCCACACCACAGCACGTCATGGCCAGTATATAAACTGGGGGGAGTCACCCG
>NW_009913537.1:0-12779 GCF_000696875.1 Nestor notabilis | reverse complement strand
ATTATTATTGGTAGCAGCAGTGGTTTGTGTTATACCTTAGTTACTGGAGAGCTGTTATCTCAACCCGTGGGAGTTACATTCCTCCAATCCTCCTCCCCATCCCTCCGGGAGCGGGGGGAGGAAGAAAGGGGGGGAGTGAGCGAGCGGCTGCGTGGTTCCAAGTTGCCGGCTGGGTTTAAACCACGACAGAAACAGAAAAAGGCCTTACTGCTTGCACAATATGAATGACCAACAAGTGGGAACCCCGATTAATCCACGAGTTACAAATCGGGAATTACCTGGAATTTGCCACTGCAACTCCACTGCACGCAGGAACCACCCTGGACACCGCAGCACAGTCTGTGGGAGCTCAGCACCACATGCTGCAAGCAGAAGTGCTGAGCAGAATCATCTCCAAGGCTTAGGAGCAGAGCCCAGGAACAGGGAGCACCGCCTTGCACCCCAGGGAATGCAGCCGGAGCTGTGGGCACTGTGGTTTCCCCCTTGGGGACCCCTCTCACAGGAGCAGGGCACAGAGCCTGATCCAAAGTCCTGCTGTAAAGAAGCCATTCCCCGCCTGGAGAAGCATCCCGCCAGGAATCCAGGCCGTGTCACAGCTGTCCCATCCAGCGAGGCACAAGATCCCCGCGCATTTGTTGTCACCGATATCAAGGAATTCGGTGCCAGGTCTGCAGAGAGATCCCGTGACACAGGACTAACACACACTGGTGGCACCACAGCTTCACACGCTCCTGACCCGAGGCACCCACAGCCGCTCTGAGAGCTTCCCAAGCACACACAGCACTGGATGTGCTGGTAATAGCCTCACATGCAGAAATCAGACTGGCAAAGGCAAACGTACACAATGAGTTCATCATGTTTCACCTCTATAATCCCAAAAGAATCAGGACCAATTGTTATTTGGATCATAGAATCAAGAATTGGAATCAGGAGGGACCTCAGAGCAGGGGGATCTAATCCAGCCCCTGCCTACAGTGAGTCAGGGTCTTCATCTTTCTGTTAATCATTGTCACTTCTGCACTCTCCTTAGACACTCACGCTCTGCTACTGCCCTGCCTTTAGCATTAGACAGGAAAAAGTTATTTGTCTAACACAGAATTCAATTCCATGAGTTTGTTTCACCACGGACATGGCCAGAGCCTTTTCTGCAACAGCCTCTCACGCATACAGAGACTTAAGTGTCTCCCTCCACCCTCAGCACAGTTTCTCTCTAGGATAGATTAACCTCAGTTCTTTTAATCTGCCTAAATGGGCTGTTTTACCTTTGTAAATCTGAGCCCCGTGAAGGAGAATAGCTGTCACACAAAGGCAAACCAGGATACAAGGTAACAGGCACAATCTCCTGAATTCATGGGTTTACATACAATGGCTGAACCAGGCTGATTAAACCCAAAAGAGAACCCATTTACAAGAGTCATTTATCACCAAGTCCGTTACTCCAGCGCAGACGTTGTTCTTAGATGAGGAGCTGGTTTATGAAGCCAGTTTCATCAGGGAGGATGCTCGTGTTTCCTATTTGATGAGAAATTGAACACTTAATAGTAGATATTTTTCTTGGCAGCAAGAGAACCATTTAAGTGGAAGACAAATACAAGCAGCTCTCAAGGCAGGGTTGCTCCTCAAATACCTTCCAGTCCCAGCTTCCCAGCATGGTACCCTCGCTCCTGTATTTGGGTAGCACAAAGTCCCAGTACTCTTCCTGCAAGAGAGGCAGTGATTTCATTTGCACAGTACCAAAAGGAGAGTAGAATTAATTATCTGAGGTTCTGTGGTGTTGACAGAGCAAGAATTAGGGAAGAGAGCTATGAAATAAGCACTGTCCAAGCACCAGGAACAAATGGACTTTGATTTCTTTCTTCTTTCCCCCCCCTCTCTCCCTTTTGAATAAATCAGGAAATTACTTTTGCAACTGCTGCTCCTTAGTCCTCATCTTTCATTACAGAGGACAATGTCATTACCCAGGCTATGAAGCATCACAGCATCAACCTTCATAACATGTCATCAGTGTATTTATTGTTAATATTATCTATAATTTCTCTGGTTGCCATGCAGGACTCATTCAAACCTGTGAAAACAAGCACAGCAAATGGAGACCCAGACTCACCAGATCATTTGTAACCAAGAAAGAAAGATCACCACGATGGCATGTGTAATAGCATTGCATCGAAGGTAAACCCAAAAAGAACCCTCCAGCATATTTCTACAGTTTCCAAATCAGCAAACACACATGTGGAAGCCCAAGTGGTGCAGCTCACAGCCACCACACACTGGGACAGGTATGGCACACAGCTGGGTTTGTATTGGCCATTTACACAAGCTGGTTTCCGGTTTGCACCTGCAGTGATTCTGCTCACAGAGCAAACCTCTACGTAACGCTGAGGTATCAAAGTTGTGTGGCAAATACCACTCACTGATCAACACTTCCCTAAATTGATGGAAGAGGAGTCACAGGTTGCAGCTCTTACCTTGCTATTGGAAACCTCTAGTGACTGTTATTGCCTTTAAATATTGAATGTCTGAAGGGGAAGGGAGGTACATTTTTCATAAGAACATTATTGATCGGGAGGTGAGGAAACTTCTCATCAAATATTGAGAGATGTTTCCCAGCCAGTCTGTTGGTTACTGGAAGTGATCAGAAAGAACATCTTCCACTTGGAGAGAGCTTGTTCTCAGATGAAGGAAACGTCTTACTTGGAAATGTCTTGCTTGGAAAATATTCTTTTCTTTGGGTGGACTTGGCCTGTACCAAATCTTACTCCTCTTCTGCAGTACTGTGACCTGACCTCACAGTCCTGCCCTCTATCTGTGCACTCGTTATTCCCCTTTAGCCGCTTTTCCTTCCTTTCCTTAAAAGTGTTCTCCCACATCGGATTCCTTTCCAGTTTTATCTGCACCATTTCACAGTGCAACTTTATTCCTTATGCACTTATCTTGTTCCTTTGTAACTGCAACCTCCTCTACTTCCGCATACACCTTTCCACGTTCTCCAGTCACATGTGTTTAACACCCTTCCTTCCTTCCTTCCGTGGATTCCAGGCCCAGTAACTATTCAAACGTTAAGGATGGTTTCCGTAAGGGACCAACAATCACAGACAGAATCTCATCCCAGGAGATCTTTCTTGCCAACAGAGCTGTTTTGGGTTTTCCTTCTGCAAAATGAGTTTCCAGTTTGCTCCCTGCACTCCAAGGACCATCCATCACCCCCTGTTCTGCACCTTCCCACCAGCTGCTTGCACCTTCATATTCCAATTCACCAGCAGCAGATCTGCAATGACTTCGTGCCCCGCCCCCCTTGCTCTCTCTGCACTAAAAGATCAGTGAATTCTTCATCTGTCCTGCTAACAAAGCACAGGGACCCGACGCATGTTCCTCTCCTCTGCAGGAACACAGGTTGTCTGCACCCCTGCAGCAAGAGCCCATATGTTAGGCCTGTATGATTATCGCCTCTAGCTCTTGCACCCCTATGGAAATCAAGGCACATGCTGCATGCTACCAGGGTAGCTTGAAATCCACGTTACAGTCCTCATTAAGCTTACACACTGACTTGCAAAACAGTATCTTTCTCTGGTGATAGGAAGATTCCAGCCTTATCCTTGGCAGGATGTTTTAACGAAGAAAAACTCGCACTCCCGAAGGACACACGTTCCTGTGGAAGAACATTCAACTAGACAGGCTACAAGGCAACCGCTCGCTCTTAAGCTTTCACACTGAACAGTGATAGACAACAGCAAGTAAGGTTTTGGCCTTTATTTGAAGGTTTTGAACAGTTACAGTAAGAATTGTCATTGCAAACAAGGAGGTTTTAAAAAAATGGACAATAACAAGTTAAAAAACATCCAGGAGTCCACCTGCAAGTAAGACATGTCGGTACAGAAAGGAGACGTGAGCTTTGCTGCTTCCATTCTGATCGCTTTTCAGATATCTGATAGAACTAAGATACTAAGAAAGGCTGGATGCTATTGGAATTGTTCCTGCAGGTGAGCATTTAACAGCATATACCGTACCAGTGTCACAGAGTAGCTATGTTACATCTACGGGTTTGAGCTGGGTTGATCGTTGTTATTTTCTTCCCAAAAAGGACTTTAAAAAAAGACTATGCCAAGGTATCTATAATGTAGTCGTAAGCTGACTACATGAGTTTGTCCCCCTTCTATTTATAACTCATCTTGGTAGCAGAGAAGTGATGTTAAGCAACTGGAAATCTTAGCAGCCCTCGACTTACAATCTCAGTTTCATTCCACAACCCATGTCCAACAGCTCCACACATACAACAGTCTCGCAAGGCTATTCTGACAGCACTATTTCTGACTCAACATGCTCCTAGCACAAAAGGGTATCTGCTTGCTGTGCTAGCAGAGCTCAAAATCCACCTCATGCAGCCCCATCTGATGACCTGGGTGCTCCACAGTTCCACACATGCAAGCTTTAGAGACTTGAAGCAACCAGGTCCCAGGGCACAAGTGGACTGCAAAAGCAGACACCCAAGAAGTCACCTTCAAATCCAGTCACGTACTATTTGCCATCTTTTGCTCTGAGCATCTGGAATGATGGAGTATTTAGAGTCGAAAAAATAAGCTTCCACCCTCTAAGCAAGTAAGTAATGGTAACGAAGATTTTATGTGCATCAAAACCCCCTTTCTACGTCTGCACTTCTGGAGTCCAACACCAGTTTCACATTAGCAGTGGGCAAGGCCAGCAGTGCCTGTTCTGCAGAACACAGTGTCCACCAAGCAGGGTCAGGAAGCAGCAGGCAGGGAACACTTCCAACCCCAGGGTTAGATGCATCACATAAGCACTTCTCTGAAGACGCTGCTCTGCCCACACATCTGGGGCAGTAACATTTGGGCTCATCTACCACGCTCCAAATGAAACACCAACGAAGTCTGCAGTTGGTTTGCTCAGAGACTGGCAACAGACCCAACTCACAGCTTCTTTGTTATAACCAACAACCAGTGTTTTAGCAGTTTTAAAACACTTTAAGCACACGTAAAGTCATTCCTGTTCTACAGCCCCATTCTCACAACATTAGGAGGAGGAAGCCAACAAACACACTCACGTTTCATCCGCTGCAGGAGGAGTAAGGCAAAAAAACGGAAACTCAAGCAATGGTTTCCTCCAGCAGACTCCAAAGAAGGTTTCAACATCACTGGTACTCCAGCTCTAACTGGGACTGGAGAAGGAAAGCTGATACTCCAGGTCCTGCAAGCTTCCTCCTACAATCTCACGAACTTCAGCTTTGCCTAATGGTACCTGAAAGCACGAGAGACTCCAGCAGACGTGACACTCTTGAAATACAGAACTTTATTTAGAAACTGCTTGAAGTAGAAAAACCCTGTCAAGAAAAATCCAAGTCAAATACGGTTTCTCAGTAAAACGGAGGTTTAGGGCAACAAAAGTCTCAAAGGCCACAGAGAAATAGCACCACTGCAGTTTTAAACAATGGCTAGTTACTTGCATTTTTGGCATTCACTGAATTTGGGTTTTTCTCTGAATTTCACGAAGATTCATGCACTACACAACAATTACCATAAAATGCTCTCCTACACACGTTTTAGGACAAGCTACCACCAGAAACAAATGAGTACAAGCACAACAAGACTGATCAATCTCAGTAGTGAAGGGGGATCAGAAGTCTTGCAGGATCTTGCCAAACACAACAGTAATGAGGGGCATGGTAGCAAAAAAGGACAGGTAAGGAAAGGACTTTAAATATTAATATTTAAGTTAGTCTCAGTACTGTATTTTCTGCAATACCATTAGCTCTGTTAGCCAGCACCTTTTAGTTTTTACCCCAGAAGACTACTGAACTGGCAAGTAGCATTAGATATGCCCTGGCTTGAAAAAAGGGAAAGAAAAAGGACAGAAAAATCATCATCCTCATGTGCTAAATTCACTTTCACTCTAAACTAATTGCACAGCGCAAGCCCTGTTACAACTGTTGGATTTGCTCAGCATTCCTTGGGATGGGGAAGGAAAAAGAATAAGTGAGAGATAAAAAGTATACCAACAAAAATAAAAAGCAACAGGACAAAGAGAAACAAGAGCCAGGAAGGGAAAAGTAACTTCTGAAGAACATTTTTGGCAGTAGGACTGGATGCCCTTTGCTTTTTTTGCTGTTTTGTTATTTCTTACAGAAAACACAGTACATTTTAGCAAGGTCATTAGCCACAATGCCACAGAAAAAGGCTTTAGCACTCTTCAAGGTAATTTATGTGTCTCAGCTGTTCATACTCCCTCTAATCTTGCGACAGGCAACGTTAAGGCCTATTTCATCGAGAACTAATCACTTAGTAAGCAGCTTTCCATAGGAATGGAGTTTTGTTTTCATAGCCCCTTTTGAGCACTTGCTGACAAGGCGGGATTGCCACGCAAGGCCTCTCAGCCAGCAGTGAGTGGAGTTAAACGTCTACCCCAGTATGAAGCACATAAAATCTCCTTTCACATTACTTCAATTTGGCATATGGAAGCATATTTTAAATACTCTTAAGGCATTTTATAATAATTTCTGTGCTGCATTTTCACATTAACTCAGTATTTCCATGAGTCAGTCTTCAATTTCTCTACTACACACCACCTTAGCTACAAAAAGTCTTCCCACAAACCAGTGTTTTACCAGCAAACCTTTCTGCAACAAGTTCCAAATGTTCAGCCTCTTGCTCCCTAAATATACCATCTCAATGTGAATACTGCTCTGCTACCAAGTGAGAAAGAGCTCCTAACTCAAACCCGCTGTAAAAAGTGAGACTTCTGCAAAGTGCACTTTAAGAAGAGGTACTTTTTTGCTTATGAAAAGAAACCAGTGAGTCCTCTAAGAATAAAGTGGAGTATTTTACAGTTAAGCACATGATCTGGGGCAAAGAATTCTGATGTTGCTGCTCTGCTGGTACAGTATGTGGTCTGTTAATACTCTTCTTGTTCCTCCTGCGGTGCTCCTTCGTCAGGTATCACAAAGCCTTCCTGAAGGGGAAGAAAACAAGTGCTTTAATGAAAATCTGGTATCAAACCAGTTCCTGGCTACTCTGTATGCTCTTCTTTTTCAACTTTTACTTGGGATAGATACCCTTAAGTCACCATTTACAGTGTCAAGATATACTAGCAGGAGAGTTATTTTCCTCATCTTTGATCTATTTGCTACATACTCTTCAGGAAAGGCTAACCTTCTTCGCTGCCTGACTACAGTTATGTTATCTGTTCCTTAATTAGAGGGAATAGCTAGGCCATAAACCTAAACACAAAAAAGAAAAAGCAGAACTAGAGGGAGCCCTGGAAAGCAAACCAGCTCCCAGTTACACGGGGAGGGAGGAACTATGCAATATGATTTATACCAGATCACTTACATCTGTGGCATAAAGAATTTCCACAATCCTCTGCAACACTGGATCATTCTCCCCTTCATTCTCCTGGCAGATCAACTCAATGTTCCTCAATTTGCCAAAATAGAAGTCTCTCTCCTTCTCCAGATCTTCAACAGTAAGTTTCAATACATTGATCTGCCAAAAGACATCAATAATAATTTCTCCACCAAAGACAGAATTCAGCAGTACCTATGTTGAAGGCAGGGTCCCCAAAGCTGTCAGGAGGGCGATGACATGCAAAGCACTTCAGAAGTAACCAAGATGGGGGAAGGGGGACTGCAGGAGGAGGAAAAGGTCTGTTTCCCAAATCGTAGTATCATTGCCACGACAAACACCCAGTCCAACACACACAATACCACTTGGAAATTCTAAAGGCTTATGCCATGAAATAGGTAAAGTTCTAGCTGCCTGCAGTCATCTTTGCTAATGTATTCTTTCAAGATAACTCTCATGCTGATGGCAGTTTTAGCTGTATTACGTTCAGCATTTCAGTGAAGTAGCAGCTGCTCAGAGCTCGGTTGGAATGCTGTGATAGCTGCAACACAGCTGTGGAAATACTTAAAAACAATGCTATGTGTGACATGGCACAGACGGGGTTTAAATGTCTGGTACTCATGTCCTGCAGGAGGGGGCTAGCTCCTACCAAGAGAGCAAGTCTGTTATAACAAAAGCTTTTAAGTGATTTTAAATGAGATTCAGGTAATTTTATTCCATCTGCCTGACCCAGCCATTTCATGCTATTAAAGAATAAATCTGCAGGTAACTTGCTAACACCGAGGGCTGGTTTGGTCACACACCTGCTCAATCAATCCTGCCGACTCACTGTCTCCCGCAGCCTTTTTGACCATCCCAGTCCCAGCTTTGGGAGCTGCTGCAGTTCTCTGTGCAACGATAGGCCTCTGTGGGGCTGTAAGATTAACTCAGGGTTAGTTCCTCTCAGAACACCTTTCTTCCTTCTATAAAGGTACTATCCCCCTTCCAAACATGCTCAGGCCCGTAACAGTTTGAAGATACGTTCCTTCCTTCTGCTTGACTCCATGTGACATCTCCATTTTTATTTGGTTTTGGTATGTGTTGGCACCAACCTTTGCCCTATTCTCTTTTAGAGAAGATAGTCTTCTGTAGCTCCCAGATAACCGGGCACTACAGGGTGACTCAGTGTTTGCAGCCTAGCACCTCTGAAACGAGATGCAAACTACTCTCATCTCATACACTGATTTTAAATAGCAACTCGGTCTTATTTTCCCCAGAGGTTTTAATGATCTAGATAATCTTAATAATAAGTGCAGGTAACTATTTTCTCTACCTGCACCGCCAGAGCCGAGAGATTTCTTGGGCTTGTTCACAACTGGAGCAACAAAGTTTGGTGCTACTGTCTCTTGGCCTTGTCGAGCAGCAACGGGATCATACTCCTTCCCGTCATAGTTCGCATCAAAAAACTTTTTGAACCACTGAACAAATTCAAAGTTATCCTGAAATTTTCCTTTCACGAGTTTGTCCACAGGAATTATCTGGAGGGGAAAAAAAAGGCCAAGTCATGTTAAGGTTAAAAACCCCTCTGTTTTAAAATTAGTGCACTCAGAAGATTCCAGATGTAATTCTCTGTCCAGTCTAGAGAAAACCCTCCTCGAGCACAATTGTATGTCACAGAGCAGGACTTTTGCTAGTAACTGGGATTAGAAACAAATCATGCTATCACTGTGAGGAGCCACATAATTGTTAATGTTCCTGCTACATCAAGTTTCAGGGTGAAACTTCTCTCCATAAATTTGAACCATCCAGTGCTTGGTGTCATGAATGTGAACCACTGAGCAGATACCCAGCACTGCTGCAAGACCTAAACATCACCTTTCAGAAGGTTACAATTACAGCTTCTCGGGAATGAGGAGCAGAAGTGAAGATTATTAAACAGATGTAGCAAATTGTGAAGCCTTGTCTGTGAGGCCGGAGCTGACAGTGTGGCCTGGCAGGAGCCAGAAGCCATTATGTTATGGGAACATACCTGCTACAGAGATGGTTCAAACCGGAAGCTCAAGTAAAGCTCATCCCATAGAAATGTCAGTATCAGTCTGTGCTACCGAAGTTGCACAGAATTAAAATGGAAAAATTCATGTCAGCATTAAGACCTGGAAACCTGACCTTAGCTGGGGTAAAGCAGGTAGTGCCCTACATCAAGTGAGGGCCCCAGTGCAAACCAAGTCTTGAGACCTACAAATCAAAAGTAAACTCTGCTCCCAGATTTACTCAGCTCTAAATTTGAAAGCACATTCCATCTACTTTGCCATGAAGAGAACAGTGAATCAGTTAAAACCCAGCTTACTTTGTCAACAGCCATTCGTTTGAAACCTGCTTGTAGAACCTTGAAGTTTTGGATATACTCATGTTCCAATTTTGCTTGAAACTTCACTTTCTTGAGCGCTACAGACCCTGGGAAGAGCATGTCCATGAACTGGCAGTACGCAGCACCTGCCAAGAGAAAGAGAACACAGACTCTGGGGTGAATCAAGGCAGGTCACTAGTGTAAGTCACCTTTGTCACATCAGCAAACCAACCTGACTCATCCCGCAGTGACACCATCCCTCAAAGGCAACAAAAGGAAGGAAACTGGAACCTTCAGTTTCCTGTTTTGGTGCAGCCTGGTTGTAAATAAGCTTAAGCAAGCTGCAGAAGCAAACTCTCAGTCTCACGCCTCGAGCTCCTGCAAACACGAGCGATCCTGCCCCCAGAATCCCGAGAGAGAAAACAAAATGAGCCACCCAACTTTCCTTTCTTCACAGACACCAGAATGGACCCGAGTTGCTACACGTGTCTCACTGGCCTGTAATCTCCTCTTATCAACACTAACAGAGCTAAACCAGGAAAATAACTAAACATGCATTTAGTCATTATTAAAATAGTGATACATTTACTTACTACATACAGAACCTACACACAGTTCAAGGTGCCCTCCAAGGCAAGAGGCCAAATTAAGATGGATCATATTTAAATCAAGCCTTAAAGGACTGAAATAACAAGGTTTCTTGCTATTAATTTTAAATCTTTCATGTCCTTTAATTCAGCTCTTACTATAATAAGAGCAAAACAGGGATTCAATTCAGCCACAGAGCAAATCATCACCTCCAAAAAGATTCTTTTGTAGAATATACAAGCCCAACAAAAAAGGTATTTGTAACCTGTACCCTCACTCTGCAGAGACAACATGCAACTGTGTGCCCTGAAAACACAAACACAACATTCTGAGCACTATTCCCCCACCAGCACCAATGAATTAAGTGCACACAGAGAGTAATGGGAACCTTGACCTCAAACATCAAACGGCTACACAAGATTTTGTGAGCTATGTAAAGGCCACCAAGTCACACGCCATGGCGTTGCTCTAAACTCTGTTCATCTCAACCACACATAACAGAGTCCTACATCGTTCACTTTCTATCAACATTTAATAAATAAAATCTTGCTGTTTCATCTCCCCTGGCTTTCAGATCACTTGCTGAAGAACTCAACACCCAGCTCAAAACCAGGCCACTTGCCAGAAATCGGGGTTTTGCTCACCGTTAGTAGTCAGAGTGATGTGATAAAAATAGAGGGATCACAGCACAGGCCAAAGGTTGTCTTTTGTGCATTTATGCAAGCCCAGTTTGGTGCTGTCACCCCTGCCCTTGCCAAAGGCAGCAGAGCCAGCTTGGGAGCTCCCTTCACACAACTATGACCGACAGCAAAAGCCACTTCCACGCCTACAGAGGCACGAGGCGTTTTGCAGACAGAGGGACATTACTCAGCACACACCACATCAACAGGTCTCAGGCTTGTCCTGAAAACAGGTGAGCTGAAATTCTGCAGAGCCAGTATAAACCATCCTCATGCCAAGACAGAGCACCTGCAGCATGCGAGGCTCACACCAATCCTAAGCATAACCTCTCGGTTGTACAAATCAGCACTGCACACAACAGGTTTTTAACCTGCCCATCTGAAAGCAGACTATGCTCATCGCTTCCTTACTTCTGTGCTTGTGGATCTTCAGTGCCTTCACTCTTACAGTTTTCCTCCATCACCTCACTAGAAAAAAGCCACTATGAATACCTGTCAGATGTCTATTTTAAGTCCCCAGCTTCTCTGTGATCTTTGTGAATGTTCCTTCCGCAGACTCAGCCACATTCAATACTGACAGTCCCAAACTTTACATTTATTCCTCCTTTTATTCCACATCTCTCATTCTGTGAGCAACACCAGATCTCAAACTCACCCTATGAGCTGCACTTCCACTTTGCACCAACTCCCTTTCACCTACCTGCTGCAGTTACCCAAATCACCATCTTTTACCAAGGCTGCATTTCTAGCCTCATTTTTTTTCAGCTCTTACTGCATAGACCATTATCTTGTGTTCGTTCCTACAAGCCTCCTCCCACACACACTCCTCCCCATGATGACACTTGACTTCATTTCTGTACCACAATCACTTCCCCTTTTCTGCCTACGACTCTATCCGAGGTCCAGCAACCCAAAGCAAGCTGAGGTGACACTGACTGACCACACTCCTTCACCACAAGGAGTCATAAAGTTCGGAAGACGAACCCGAGTCACCAGAATTCCTTCCTCACAGAACTCCCTCTGCCCAGCCTCCTAGTGGTTCTCTTCCATAAGAAATCCCCTTTATTTATGCTAGTTACTACACTTGAAAGCTTTACTTGATCCATCCAGACTAAATACTTAATTCCTAACTTGTAAATACCCTCTCCTAAGAGTCTTTTTTCATGTTAACCCCCATTCCTTCTTACTTCATCTAAACTGCAGTGAGTCACAAGAACATACCTTCTCATTATGGTTACATTATTAACAGCCATTTCAATAAAGCCCTAACCACAACTAGACTGTAACAGTGACCGTGGATCTGTTCACACCAGGAATGAAACCTCCAAGGTGACACAGACAGTCACACAGCACAGTGGTACCCCTGCAGACCTGCGGAGCACCTCAGAGATGGAAGCTCCAGTGCTGAGCCCTCACCTGAGCAGAGCTGTTCGATCTTTGTCAGCGTCAGCTGCAGAGACTCATTGATCCAGGCCAGCATGTCATGTCGACTCAAGTTCTCGATGGTCACTGAAGTAGAATACACATTAACTGCCATTTTCTGGAAGACACAACCAGAGGTGTTAGTACCACAGACGTTATCACCAAACGTTCCCACGGCTCCTGTCGAGACAGGCCTGACACAGCAGCACAGGAAACGCTGTGAGGCGGCTGCTAACAGCTGGGGAGACCTCGTGGTTGGGGCTTTCTGAGGACCCATTAACACCATTAACACTCTCGTGGCAGCGCTGACAAGGGCACTCCCGGCCGGCGTCCATCCCGCTCGCCGGGCGCCGCACCAACGCTTCCTGGTCGACCCCGACTATCGCGCTCTCCAGGGAGCAACACCGAGCGGCC
>NW_009913536.1:5172-5400 GCF_000696875.1 Nestor notabilis | reverse complement strand
GGGTTCCGGGGTCCCAGCACTGCCCTCACCCCCCGTCTCCCTGCAGAGAACCAGGAGTACTTCGAGAAGCACCGCTGGCCGCCGGTGTGGTACCTGAAGGAGGAGGATCACTACCAGCGGGCGAAGAAGGAGCGGGAGAAGGAAGACTACCTCCACCTCAAACGGCAGCCCAAGAGGCGCTGGCTCTTCTGGTACGCCTCCACCTCCCCTTCCTCCCCTGCTTCATAG
>NW_009913536.1:4898-5148 GCF_000696875.1 Nestor notabilis | reverse complement strand
CGGCTGTGGTTTGAGAGCCCGTCCTCGCCCTGGCTCCAGCATCCCGGGGAGGAGGAGGAGGAGGAGGAATGGGGGTGAGCTGCCCCAGCGCCAGGCGTGGAGCAGACGCCACCAGCTGAAGCCCTGGAGGAGATGGTCGCAGGGGCCCGTCCCTGCGGATGTGCAGCAGCTCCTGGAGCCCTGCTCTCCCCACACACGCTGCAGGACTGGCAGGGGCCGAGCAGCAGGGGGGACCCCAGTTTTCAGGAGC
>NW_009913536.1:0-4695 GCF_000696875.1 Nestor notabilis | reverse complement strand
AGGGTCAGGCACAGTGCAGGGGACCCTGGTCCCCGGCTGCCTCCAGGCACTGCAGCATCCCTTCTGCTCACCAGCGGGGTCTGTCCTGGTTTGGGAGCAGGAGCTCAGGAGCTCTCTCCTTCCTGCCTCTCAACTCCGTTTTGCTCAACAGGAAAACCTAAAGCAAAAACCAAGCCCCATTCCCAACCCCACCTCCCCATCACCACCTGCCACAGCAGAAACCAACCCCAGGCCCTTGCCTTGGGATTTTAGCCTGGAAGGCTCCATTGTAATAAATGGTGTTTTCAAAGCCCAGCGTGGTCCCTGTGTGTTTGGGAGGAAGCGGCTGGACACGGGGCTTCCTTGTGCCCTGCTTGGGGTGACAGCAGCACCCCCCAACCAGCGCTCCTGGGATGGACAGGGACAGGGAAGCTCTGCAGGATCCAGACGTCAAAACTCCCTTGTACGACGAGAGGCGGCTTTACCATCGGACTGACTTTGCATGTCCCACCTTGTAGGTGCACAAGCACAGCAGGTACCCGCCACAGGAGAAGGCAGCGTGGCCCCAGGGCTCTGCAGGACTGACAGGCAGGGTGGGTGAGCAGGAGAGACCCAAACCTCCGCTTGCCTCCCTCGGCTGAGAATGGAGACGCTCCTTTAAGCCCCATCCCTGGGAGAAGCCGCTGCTGGAGGGATGCTCCCAGCAGGGATGCTCCCGGTGGTGGCCCCTCCTGCTCGGCATTGCTCCTTCTCCTGCCTGGCCTCAGTAGAGCACCTTGGAGTCACTCGTTCCGCATGCTCACGCTCATCCTCAGCTGCAGGAGCAAGGCTGCAGCTCCAGCGAGCTTCCCCTCGGTGTTCTCGCACTTGGCAGCACAGCGAGCAGGTAGGATGACAAGTTTCTTTCCCTTTTGAATCCGGGCTGCTTCCGAGTCCTGTTTGCCCTCTCCAGGCTGGGAGCTGAGCCTGTGTCCCGGCACCATCCCCTGCATGTGCCTGGCTCTGCAGGAGCCTCCTGCCCAGGTTTGCATGCACAGAGGCACACTGGGGCTGCCCAGGACAGGACCCTGGGCACGAAGCCTCCTGGCAGTTCCCTGAGAGCTTTGACCGCTCGCCTCCGAGCCGTGTCACGGAGGAAACCACCGTACAAAGGCTGGTGGGAAGCTCAAAGGGGCACTTGGGGCAGGCAGAGCCCTTCTCTCACTGAGCACTGCATGGATTGCAACGCAGCTTATTGCAACAGAGCCCTGGCGGGGTGTCGCTGGAGCCCCCCCCGCAGCAGCAGCCCCATCACGGGGTCACAGCATCGCGCGGGCCCAGGGTCCAACCCCTGCGCGCCCCAGGGACTGAGGTCTCAGCCTCCCGCAGGCACCTCAAGAGCACAGGACTCACGGTGCAGGTGTAAAGGCATAACCCAGGTCTGCTGCTGAAGGCTCTCCCTGGCAGGAGCAGAGCTGGGGGCAGCATTCCCAGTGGGATGCTGGCACAGCGAAGCACGGATGCCATGGGCTGGATCCTCAGTGCTGAGCATCCGGTCCAGCTCCTTTGGTGCCCATGGCAGAGCAAAGGGAGGGGGGGGAAAATCCCAGATGAGGAATCAGGAGGCTTTTTTAAATGTTTATTCTTCCTTCATAAAGAGACGTGTAAAAACTGGAAATAAGAAACTGGCTGGGCCAGAGCTCTGTATAAAAACACACCCATGCATAAAGAAACAACACTATTTTTATATTCGCTTTTAAGTTATGTACAGGTTTACGTTACTAAATAAATACATAAATACAACCTTGCTGCTTGTGCTTTATCGCTGGGGGGGTTTTAAGTGTTGGGGAGAATGGGCAGCAGCGGGAGAGATGCCAGGGAGGGGTTGCTGATGCCCCTCACACTCTCCAGCACACTGGGGAAGGAAGGTCCCGGTGGGCTGGGCTGTACTGGGATGGCAGCACACCACCAGCTCAAATAATGCAGTAGTTGTGTTTTCCAGCCAAGTTGTCCCTGAGCGATGTGTGAGAGCCAGAGCCAGAGGCACAGTGAGGAGCAGCCTGTCGAGCTGGAGGATGGACGGCAGGTACCCACAGTCGTGCTCAGACCTCAGTGCATTCATCTTTCCAAGGCGGCTGAGACAGGGACAGCAAAGCCATGCCGTGGCCAAGGGAAGGGGAACCCCCCTGACCAAGGCCATGGAGAAGGAGGTTTCTGGCACAGCAATACTTTGCTGCCCGTGTTGCCCATCCTGCTCCGAGGAGCTCACTTGCTCCCTGCAACCCCAGTGATCACCATTGTAAACCATTCCCACTCTCCCATCAGAGTCCAGTTCCAAGCCGATTCCTAGCAGCAAGCAGAACCGCTACCACCTACAGCGCATTCAGTCAACAGCTTTGAGAAGGTAACCCCAGAACCCACTTAATGCTCACCCACTGGGCATGCAGTATTGAGCTTGCTGGCCAGCTTAGAAATGTCCTACAAGCAGAAGCCATTACATGATGCCAGGAACCCCTCCAAAAACGATGTTCCAGTTAAAAGCCACAGGGATGCCTATGTCCTGCAAAGGCCCTCTCTGCACTGGTCCTGAAGACATCCATATAGTACCAGAGCTCCCAGGCGAGAGCATCCCAGAGGCAGCTTGCAGTAGTTTTAGGCTCTTTGCATTGACCCAGTGAAATCCAAGCACCAGCTTGGACTTCATAAGGAAGCACCAACATTGAGCCCACAGCTTCAGCAGAGAGGACCACGAGGTTTGCGTTTCATGAGAGGATCAACTCCTCCGGGCTCCAACTGTGCAATGGCTACTGAGGAGTCACAGCAGAGCCTTAAGAAGATAAAATTCAAGTGTTCTTAGAGGTATCTGTGGCCTCAGCTTGAGGAGGGAGATGCAGGGCTTGCCCTGCTCTTCAGCTCACTTCATACTGGAAAGATCCCTGCTTGACCAGCTCGGAGGAGATGTCCTCTGCAACCCCTCCGAGGTTGATGTGGTGCAGGACGTCCAGCAGCATGTTCACGGAGGTGTCGATGGATCCTTCCCCCTGCCACTTCTTGAGCATCTCGACTAACACCTCCAGCCCTCCCTCCTTCTCTGCGAGGGCAATATCGTTGTCCAGCAGATTCAGGCCTCGGCCGAACCTCTTCCAGCAGTCATGGGGCACCTTTTGGGCAAAGATGTAAAAGCTGCTTCGCAAACCTGGAGGGGGAAAAGGAGATAGCTCAGAGAACAGGGCAGAGCCTGGAGAGCAGGTTCACCCCTCGCTGCCCCCCAGCACATCCCTTGGGCCCCAACACTTACGGGCATAAGGCTCTGCTCCTGGCACTGGAACCAGTTTCTTCCTGGGTTTCACACTGGGCTGTGAGGTCCCCAGCACCGTCACCTGGAAAGACCACGTCCTCTAGCACCCACCAAGCCCCAGCACAAATGCTGTCCCCAAGCCCCATTCATGGGGGGTTGGAGACCTTCTCCCTCTCTCTGGGGGCTGTTGGGGCGGGACATCACCACACACCCCAAAGACACCCATCGTTTCCCGGCTTTGGGATGAGAGCAGGCCACGAGCAGGAGAAAGGTGTCTCGTGGGTCCTGGTTCCTGTCTGTCTGCCCGGCATCGGTGTTAAAGCTGCAGAGGACTGTGACAGCCGACTGCAACGAGCAGATCTCAGGGTCCTGAACCCGGAACAGGGACAAGGAACCCCTCACTGTCCCCATGCAGGAACCATGGCCCAGCCCTGGATGCCCCCGAGCTGACGAGCTTGGTGAAGGCAGAGGAAAGCATCAGACCTTGGCCAAGCGGGATGGAGCAGAGGAGCACGCTCACGTACCTCTGGTCCCGGAGCACTGGGGCTTACTGGTCCTGGTGCCCTGGGGAGCAGCTGATCCCAGGAGAACTGCTCGTTGTGCTTGTTGTCCTGTGTCCCCAGGCGCCTGCTCCGGAACCACGTCAGTTGCTGCACCAGGTAGTCCTGTGGCAGGAGAGAAGCACAAACCAGCTGAGTTGGGTGGTCCTGGGAGGGCAGGGCTCACACTGACCCCTCAAAGATGCCACCTACGGCACCAGCATCTGCCCTGCCATGGTTCCAAGAGCATGGCTTGTGTGCTCATCTTGAGCTTGAAGGGACCCCAGTACAGCACAGCCCTCCCTTCAGAATGGGGTCCCCACTGGGGACCCTGGAGGTGCCAACACCACCGCCAGGGAAGGGTTAAAGGCTCTGGGGAGGGGGCTGCAAGCACTCCACATGGAACATTGACCCTCCTCTGCTTAGCCCAGATCTACCACATCCCTGCAGGGATGAGACTCATCCCCCTGCTCCTTTAGCCTTCCCAGAAGCCGTGGGGAACATGGGGAGCAGAGGACATGGGGGATCTCATCCCAGACACACACCGTCTCAGCCACTCACCACCACGCTGCAGGACTTCCCGCTCAGGTCTCTCCCGTCCCCTGGAAGATGAAAGCAGTTTGTGATCCCTCATCCTCCAAAGCAGGTCCCTCTTCCCACCCATGCAGAGCCCTTGGCGAGGGTGGGATCACGTCGTGCTCACCTGTGGAATGGCAGCAGCAGCACTTGCAGAGGCAGAAGAACACCAGCACGAGGACCATAGGCACCACCAGCGAGATGATCACGATCGAGCCGGCTGAAAGAGGATGACACAGGGCGTGTGGGGAGATGCTCCCGGGCTCAGCAGCAGCTCCCCCCCATCCCCCACCCATCTCCCCTCCACAGCAGCCCCACACCTCC
>NW_009913535.1:1338-3807 GCF_000696875.1 Nestor notabilis | reverse complement strand
TCCTGCCGCCCCTGTCCCGTGGGTGAGCAGAGATGTGGGCCCAGCAGCAGCTTCCACCAACCAAATCCCTACCACAGCCACTGCTGTCCCTTGCAGCCTTACACAGCCTTGGAGAATGAGGACCTACTGCCCCCAGGGACCTGCTGCCCCGATGGCCACAGCCTGCCTCTGGGGGCAAGACCACCAGCCAGATCAGCTCTCATGTAAACCTTGTCAAAATGCTTCTCAAGGGTGACACCACCTTGAGAACTCCACCTGAGCAGGAGTTCAAGCCCCAGCAAAGCCCCAGCAGGGAGGGAGGTGGTGGCAGCCAACTGGAGGCGCAACCCTCAGCCTCAACTCCCAGACATCCTGAGCGCATACTCCCAAAGCAGGTCCAGGCACTGTGGGGAATTGCAGTCACAGAGGGTGGCACAGCCAAGCTGGCACCCTCAGCAGCATGGGGCACTGCTGAGGGGCAGGGACAGGGCTCCTCTGGACCTGCAGGATGTGTTTTCAGAGGATGGCTCTCAGCCAAAGCTGTTGGGGCGGGAGACGTGCGGCACTCACTGATCCACCTCCTCACCCAGCCGCTCCTGCAGATGGTTCCTGTTAAGAGGGTGGGTGAGGTTCTCCTCCTCCAGCAGCTGCATCCATCCATCCATCCATCCATCCATCCATCATCCATCCATCCATGCTGGCCTTGGTCTGCTGCTGGGGCAGCCTTCAGGAGCTGTCCTCTCCCGTCCACTGCTGGAACACCACTGGTTACAGAATCAGGCAGAGAAACTATCTGGGAGGTCACCTCCACCTGGCAGGATGCAGGTCAGTGAGGTTTGGGTTTTCTTTCCTTCCTCGTTTGCTGCTTTCTCTTGTATTTAAACCAGTGACAGGATCCTGGTGAATGTCCGCGCCAGCCCTTACCCCCTGGTGAGGAGCACGAGGGGATGGTGCAGGGGGCTGGTGGCTCTGCCCATGTCTGAGCCTTGCTTCTGGATGAGGGCTGGGAGGTCAGAGGACAACGAACACTGCATATTTTGGCAAGAGCAGTAAACAGCTCCTCCTGCCAGCACCGCCTGGGGCTTCTTCCAGAGAACCATCCCCTCAGCTCTTCAGGGACACAGTTTAAATAGCTCCCGGCGCCAGGCCCCAGCCTCTTCTTTGCTGAGGTTTATTTCTAAAGCTGCTGGGTCCTGAGGGTTGAGGGCTGAGCTGGGAGCACTGCTTGTGCCACCAGCTGGTGCCCATGGAGCCATGGCCCTGCCAACTGCAGGACGGCTGCCAGTTGGGAATCGGCAGGAGAGCTGGTGTGCCAGGAGCTTTACTGGGCTGCCTCCAGTGCCAAAAGCCAAGTGGTGGTGGAAGAGCCGAGGTCAGTGCCACCCCTCTGAGACGTGGCCATGCCAAGGGGAGCGGGATGGGGAACGGGACGGGGAGTGGATGGGAAGCTGGTCTCACTCTGCCCTTGCCGCAGTGGGATCCCCGTGCCTGGCCCTGGCATCCTCACCCCACACATGGAGCAGGAGCAGATGGGATGCACTCACGCCACTGCCACTGAGTAAGAGCAGAAAAATCCAGCAGCCCCTGCCTGCCTCCCTCCTTGTGCTGGGAACAGCCACACGGCCTCCTCTGATTGAGTGCTCCTCTGGCCTTTCCGGTGCGATCCTGTCTCTGGCAGCAGCGCTGCTGCTCCCGCATCTCCCCCTCCTGATGACAAGACAAGGCTGCTCCCACTGGCTCATAGCCTCCAGGCAGCCGGATGGACACATCCTGCTGCACAGACCATGGGGCTTTCCTTGCCAGTGAGGAGACCCATGGCTTTTGGATCCCTTTAAACCAGGCCAGGAGGAACCAAAGCCAGGCAAAGGCTCCTCACCCAGTTGAGGATGCTCAGCACTGGGAGCTGAAGTGCCATGAGGCCCATCTAAGTCACTGCTGTGCTGGGCTGGTGCTGGATCCTGCTCTGGCATGCTCTCAGGGCTCATCCATCACTGTCGTTAGAGCTGGTCGGTCTGACACATTGCCCAGAGCCCACCAGCAGCATGAAGGTCATGTCTGGTCCCAGGTGATTTTCCCCTGCATCTCCCAGGGACAAAGTGCTGGGGTTTTATTCCAGTTTAAGAGGACAAACGTGATTTTTGCCATTGGATCCTCTTCAGGAGATGGAAACTAAGAGAACCAAAATCCCCAAGCCCCACACAGGGTGTAGTTAAGCATTTGCTCATCACTCGGGTGACTCTGCACAGAGCATCAGCTCTTGAATAGCCTTGGGCTGACTCTGCTCTCCCTGGGGGCCTGTGAGGGGCTCCCGTCCTCTGCAGACATGAGCCCTTCCCCACGAGCTCTTAGAAAAACAAACAGGGACCAAAACCACACTTGGAATTCTGCTCTTCCCCTAAGCAAAGGGTTCAGTAAAGCCAAGGACCCGCACCCACATCCCGCAGGAGCAGCAGAGGTGCATGGAGGAGGCACAGGTGGGAGGGTGGGAGG
>NW_009913535.1:323-1304 GCF_000696875.1 Nestor notabilis | reverse complement strand
TGGGTTGCTGGTGTCCTGCTTATCCTGGCTTCTCCCCCCCAGCCAGTCCCACAGGAATCAGAGCATTCTTATCACTGCACCTCAGACCCAGCCGGGCAGGAGAGCCCCTGTGCATGGCACATGTGCATATCCATGGTGCCCTGATGACGAGCTGCAGCACCGGAGGGCCCTTTGCCCACTGCATTGCACACAACCAGGCAGGATGTTGCTCCAAGAGAAACTTCAGGTGCACAGCGGAGAACAAAACTGAGGGCTTCAAGCCCGACCTGCCACAGCAGCAGCCACTGCCCACAATGCCCCCCATGCTGCCCCCCATGCCATCCCACCTGCCACGGCGGCACACAACGCTCCTGCAGTCACCACGAGCATTACCAACCTGCTGGCCAGACACAGCAGCGAGGGACCATCTGGTCACCATCATGGCCAGCTCCTCCTCCAGGAGACACCGATCCAGCATGTACAGTGATGGCCAAGCTGGGCTTGGTGCTGTGCTCGTGCCATGCATCAGCGCCCTCATTTCCCCACCGACCAATGCACGGGGCAGCGGGAGCCTCTTCTCACTGTGGCAGCTGACAGAGTGCTCAGCTCTCACAGGATCCGTGCATTGGCCAGGCCGGGCTGAGCCCTCTGCCTGCTCCCTGCATTGGGAATCATGCTGTGAGGGGCTGCAAGGGGCTTGGCAGTCGTTTCCCGTGGCTCCACACAGCCAGAGCATCAAAGCAGCAGTTGCAGGGAGCGCAGGAGGAACATGGTTTGCCAAGGGCCTGAGAAATGCACTGTGGTCCCAGGGACAGCGTCTCTGAGATCACCCCCTCCCCGCCTCGGTAAAGTAAACTTTGATAAACAACTCCAAGGCGAGCTTATTTTAAGCTCCTCTGGAAGAGCTGCCTGCTCCTGACCCGGCCCAGGAGCCTGTGCCAAACCCAAGTGCTCCAGATGGGAAATGCAAGCGGCCAAGGCGAAAACAAACCCCGAGGGCTG
>NW_009913535.1:0-258 GCF_000696875.1 Nestor notabilis | reverse complement strand
CTGAAGGTGCCTGTGCTGCTGCTTGTCATGTTCCCTGGCCACACAAACTGCAATGACAGCCGCCAGCACAGTGAGGGGACGATCACCTCGGTCCCCAACCCCGGGATCTGAGGCATCCGAGGCAAGGCCAGGGGTGCAGAGGCGAGAGCAGCCCCCTGTCCCTGCTTTCCCACCACCAGCTCCCGGCAACCGGGGCCACAGCGTGAAGTGTGTGCTTGGCTGGCAACCTGGAGAATGCCCGCTGTGTGTGGGAGAGTG
>NW_009913534.1:0-14685 GCF_000696875.1 Nestor notabilis | reverse complement strand
TATATAAACATATATACAAGTAAATTATTCCAAAAAATTTCCTGATGCTGTTGGACTCAACGTTATAAAAAAACCAATCCTTAAATTCCTTCATATTTATTTTTTGTAACAAAATGTGTCTATTATCATAAGCTGATCCATTGTTGAAGTAAAAATATGAACTATTGAAATATGACATCAAGTAAACTGTACCTTATTTGTCCAAATAGAAATTGTTCACTTTAGAAGGTCAAATTAGAAGAATGTAATACTTTCTAATTTTAGGCTGTTAGAGGACTGACCTTACTGTATGATTACACATTTATTCTTTTACTATGGTGGTTTTGTAGAGTCTGTTACCAGCTATAAATGTTACTCAGAAAATGTAACTGTTGCTAAAAATAAAAAAACTAATATCACAACTTCCTACCAGTCTGAAGCAAATAGTGACTGAAGCACACGTACACTGTTCTCTTAAACACAATTGTAAAGAATATGCTCCTTCAACAGGATAAAAGTTTCCCTTCAGGTAAGTTGGACATTTCTTGATTTACAGGAAAATGTTATTAAGAGAGTTATGTGGAGGGTAGCTACTGGCAAATTGTAGGTATGATCTTTATTAAAGAATTGAAGAGAAATTAATTTTCAGAGAAGAAAATTCTTATATTATTAGAAACTGATGGTCATCACAGATGTCATCTTCCTGTTATACTATTGGAAGAGGAAAGGTTGGAAATGCGTAACTAAAGAGAAATACTTGGTGCCTCTTCATCTGGAAGTGTAATAGTTGGACATTTGCGACATAGGACACACATAACTACTAATGGAAATATTTTCTTTCCTTAGTGCAATTTTAATTAATGCAGCATTTTAACTTGTTTGTACAACAGGGTGATGGTTCTTTAATTTGAAATGGCTTGAATGGTAATTACTTATTTACAACAGCAGTACTTTACTTTGAAGGATTCCAGAAGCTTTTCACTAACTTTGCACTGGGGAAATACTTTGATCCTTGTTGATAGGCCCAGAGGATGGTGACTTAATGTATAGGTTATTTAATAGCATTTAGCAGTAGCAAAAGATGTAAAGTATGGAGGGGATATAGTTATGTGGAATTTAATTAACCAAACTGGAATTCAGCCCAAACTGAATCAGATCAACGGCCCCAATCTTGCAAAAAGCACAAGGGGACTTGTAATAGTTGGTAAGTGAACTGAGCTTTCATTTTGATGTCACCTTGAGAATTGTGGTGTAAGCAATATAGTACTTACTTGTCTAGAGAATTTATTCAGTAATGTTGTGAAGGATGGTCTGTACCACTTACTAAATTACTAGAGATTACTTCTGGCAGCATTCTGTCCTGTTTTTACATCTTTCGTATAAGCTCAACCTTAGCATTTGAGAACAGGCAAGAGTACAGCTTGGAGTTGCAGAGCTGCAGGCATAGCATGGTGCAGTTGTGTGTCCACTGGAATTTATAATGTGCTGGGTCTTTTTTTTTATTTCCCATTCCTCCCTCCCCCCCACTGTTGTTGTGCAGGCTGTACAATAGGTTTGATAAGTTAATTAGGAATGGGATCTTGAATACAAAATAAGTGCTTTATTTCTTCTTTTGTATATTTATTAGCCCATTATAAGTGGGCAGAAATATTCAGCATTAGCTAATTTACTGAAACGACTGATGGCAGGTTTTGTACATATTAGGTATGATTTATAGAGCCAAATTCTAATCTGTTCCTTATACCAGCCTCAGGCAGTACAGTTACTCTGCAGTAAAGTGAAGGATTTTGGTATGTCCTTGGTATACCTTTTCAGTATGAATATGACACGGTCTATCAGAAATACTTCCGTGCTTTCTAGAAAAAGAATGAAATTTAGATACAGAAACTAATAATCTTGACATGTTTCTTTTTTGTTGTGTTAAGATATCTTGAAATACTAGCTGTTTATCAAAAGTCTACCCACCCTGCTCATTCAGTAGTAGCTATGAATGAAATACGTGGCTATCATGTAAAACTATCGCTTATTAATATAAAATATTAATTATATAGTTATATATCTAACTATATAAATATAGTTGGATCAGTAAGCAGTTAGTTTCTAGTTCAACTGCCATATATATTAGAAATCTTCCAAGCCTGCTTCCAACTCCAAGCAGAATTTTTTAGGAACATCTAAGTTAATGTGCTTTGTTTCCTTTCTGTGTAAACCAGCAAACAGTGATGGTGGATGTGGGTATGTTTCAATGTCAACTTATGTGAGTCTGCAGGGAAACTGAGGTGGCTTTTTTGCATGACTGTTAAAAAGCCATTAACCATGTGTCCTCTTGAACAGATTGTCCCTTGCATTCCCTTTCCTTCTCTCTTCCCTTTGCTGTCAGGAAAGACCTTTCATAGAGCAGTAGTTCCACAAAGTGCAGCCTCAGCATAGGTATGGGCCTGTAACAGAGCTGACAGAGGACTCTCTGTCTTGTTATATTCAGGCAAAGGTTTTACTGTTATAAATAATGCATGTTTTAATTGGAAACTGCAAATGGAAACATCAGTGTCTACAGGCTTGTTGATTGCAGTATAATCTGTTAGGGGCAGATTCTGGTTACATGCTGAACACACAACACATTCTCCAGATTTATGATTGGTTGTTTTCATTAGTAGTACCCGCACTAATGAGTCCCTTCCTATAAATTAAGACAAATGTCATATCTTGGTAATCATCTGCCATATAGTATTAAAGTTGCCTGCAACTATTAGAAGACTGGGTACTCACTGATGTTAAGAGTTCTAGATTCTTTTTCCCTTGGTCTTGAAAGTACATTTAACTGTTAGTAGGGGATGATTTTAAAAGCAGATAATAAGCATAGTAATTTCTTGCCAGATTTCCCTGGGATTAATCACACTGTGCCTGATGTTAGCCACAGGTTTAGGCCTGCGTGAACAGTTATTGTGGCTAAGCTGATACTTGGCTAGAACTCTATCGCATCTATCAGGATAAACACAACTTTTTGTGCTGTTTTAATTAAATTGGTTTAAAACCACACCTTTATGCCTCTTCTAAACATAACATCCTATCAACTTCAGTAAAGGTGTCCAGCAGTTACCTAAGTGGTGCATAAGTGTTTAAATGCAAATCTGTGTGGAGGCTATCAGGTCACTTTAGTCTAGGTTGATTTTTGCTTCAATTTGGATCATTTCTGTTTGCATGCATTCACCAATCTTGTTTTAACCTCATTTAACAGTATCAAGATGAATTTTGCAAATTTTTTAGTAGTTCATAGTTATTAAAATAGTAAATAACCCCCCCTGCTCCCAACTTGCAGAACTGTAATAAAAAGGGGAAACAGATTAGGATGGCCCAGTGTAATTTTATGGCTGTCCATTTTGGGCACCCTCATGTTCTGCTGTTTGTTGGGAAAGGCTGAGTGAGCAACATATACCTGGATTGCTCCTAAGAAGTAGAATTTAGAAATAAAATACGATTTAAATGTGTGGAACTCTTGAGTGACTTGGAATCCTTCCAGAAGTGACTGAAACCTGGTTTCGGAAATTGCTGTAGGAACATGTGCCCCCAAGCTTTGAGTGCCTAGAGCAAGCCAGTGTTCCAGCATAAGTGTATGTATTGAGTTACAAGTGAGCTAGATGCCTCAGAGTCCGGTCCAGAAGATGCCGACGTTCAGCAGTGATCCTTCAACTTAATAGGCAATGCTGAAAGTAGGATTGAGTTTTACCCTTAATCTTCAGACTTAGGTACCTTTGGCTGGTCATGATTCACTCATGGACTCTTTCCTCCTTCTTTGATGGCTGGAGTCTGCTCTGACAAAACACACCCAGAAAAAGTCCTGGTTTAATTCATTTGCCTGTGTGAGATTATCACATGGAGATTCAGATCACTCCTTTGCACAGTAGGTCAGGATTTCATAGTCTCTGTTTCCCAAGAGAGTGCAGAAAGGTAAAACCCTTTGGAAATGGGGTTTATCAAGTGCTCCTATCATAGTGTTATTTATGCACTAGGAGGCTAGGCTACTAAGTTCTATTCCATAGAATATTTAAATCTTTTGTATTAAATGGAGGAGATTAAGTCTCATCATGCCTCATCATCATTAAATCTCATAATCTCATGTAGCATGATGTAAATGCTATGTTGTGTAGACATTCTCTTTTTTTTTTTTCTATTGGCTAATAATGTCTGAATTAGCCTGTGTGAATAGCAGTAGTTTCAAATGTTCTTATAGTTTTATGGTCAGGGCCCTTTCTTTAGGGCTGGTGGGGATATTATCAGGCAGAAGAGGGTTTTTTTTAACTTTTTTGTTCACTGAGGTTACAAAGCAAGTCATGGGAAGAAGTTAGGCAAGGAAAAAGAGTTGTGTCTCATGCATCAGTCTCTTCAGAGATTCTTCTTTTTAGGACAGTCGTAAAAATAAGAAAGAAAGGTAACTTCCTTCCCTTCATCCTCTAGAAGATTCATCTAGAAAACAAATTTAGGATAGCTAATAAAACTAAGAAGTTAGGAAGGAGAAGTTTGACTTGGATAACATTACTCAAACCAGGTTTTTGTTGGAGGGCCAATAGTTAAATTAACTGTACATTCTGCAAGGCAGTGCATTGTATTAGTATATTGTTCTTGATCGTAACTAAACAGGACTTGGTGATATACATGATGTACATTCTTGGATTGTATTGCATGAAAGCATCTCAATTTTTCAAGTTTATTGAAAACCTAAATCAATGTTTCTAACCTGACATTCCTCTTTTTAAAGGTGATTCTGCATATAGCAGGAAATGTAAAAGGCCAACAGAAATAAATTGGCTACAAACAAAACAGCAGTGTTAGCAGAAAATGTCTCAAAAACTTTTATGGGTTATATTTCCTCTTTTACTGTGTATTGATTATTTTCACATTAAGCGGCTGCCTGCAGACTCTTAGGTACAGAAAACATATGCGAAGAGATGGCATGTGAAGATGAACTGACAGACATGGGGTAGGTGAATGTTCCATGCTGTAAAGTGGTATCTACCATTCTTTGGGTTCATTGCCTTGATAACTCCACACCCAGTGAGTAATATGGTCATATGGCAATGACAAGCCACTATAGCCCAGGGAGAAGGAAGCTCTTTTTGTGTTCCTGACCAGGCATATTCAAAGATAAGCCCATAAACTGTTGCTGAGAGTGCTGACTGCATCTAACTGGTGTTAATTTATTCTGTACAGATTAATAGCTGTTAGCAGGAGTAGAGGAATTTTCCTCTTTCTAGGTGGGGCTCAGAGCCTTGTTGATTCAAGCCTTGCTGGAGAACAGACTCTCCTGCTATGATTATTAGTAATGCTTATCCCTGGGGAAAGGAATCTTTAGCATTCCTCTTTTATGTCATAAGGAATACTTTGGCCAGAATTTTATTCTTGTCAGGATGGGTTGGCAAGAAATCATAGCTCCTTGTCCCATCTGTCTCTGCAGTGGCCCTGCCACTGGGGTTATGTACACTGGCAGCCCTTGTCCAGAATGAGGTTGCTTAGGAGGAATTGTTGCCAGATCATTGCTACTATTGTGCTTGCTATGACACAGTGTCTCTCTTTGGCTTCTAGTTTTCTGGGGTGGCCATGTCCAGTGTCACAACATGCCATGCTATGGTAAATAGCTGCAATACTGTTTATTGTCATCATTCTTTGTCCATACACAAATAAAAGGAAACAACAACCTGATATAGTCTTTTTACTTGCTAAGAAAGCTTCACTTCCTCAGCAATCATTGGTGCGACTGGCTGAAGGCATGTTTGTTGTCTGCATTTTGGAAACGATGCTTTGGTGACTGGAATGCCTTTTCTTCAGTTGCCAGCTGCTGCATGGAGGTGCAGCAGTTCCATTTTCATGTGGCAGCTTTAATTTCTGTCTTCTGAACAGAAAGTGAGCAATGCAGCACACCTTTCACAGGATGCAATTAAACCTGCCTTAGTCACTGCTGGAGGAACAGGCAGAAACAGGTCATTTAATAGAAATGTCTCTAATAAAGCTGAGACAAACACATCCTGTTAAAGATTTGGGGAAATCTCTTTTGGCAAAAAACCTTCTGCCTAAGGATGGACTTTGCATGGCTTTCCTTCTATTGTACTTTCCTTCCTGTAGATGACAGATAAGGTTAAATGCTAGCACCAGTTGTGTTGTTCAGAATTAAGACAGGTTTTCCTGCACCATGTGTGCAGACAATGGCTTTAATTGCCACCCTGCTAAAAAGGGTCACCTGGTCTGCTACTGAATCTTCCCAACCTGATCTTGCATTTATTTTGAACTCTCCTGGAGCCGGACTGTGATTGATCTTTCCAAACTTTAGTAGGCAGAAGTCATGCAATCTGACTAAAATTAGGCATTTGGATTCTAGAGCCAATGGAGGCAGTGTTTATTTCCTAGGAGTGATTAAGCCCACCCAGATTGGGGGTGGTGGGGTAGCAAAGTGGTTGCTTCCTAGATGTAGCCAGAGCAGGAAGTGTTGTAACAGCTGGCACCTCTGTTCTCTGCAAACCTAACATTGCAACGGGATCTGTCGAGGGATCTTTTTTGGCTTAGATTTTCAGTAAAACAAAATGCTGTCCATAGTCAAACTGGTTATTAAAACTCCTTTCTGGGGATCTGTCTGAAAATTTCAATAGCTTTTAAGAGTTCCCTATTCAGCATTATTTTTAAACACTCAAATTGTGTTTAAAATAGTGTTGAATGGGGAATTTAGATGAGTAAGAAAAGCATGTCCATCATGTTTTTCTCTATGTTTTAGAGAGCTCCTCAGACTAAGGTTAGTGAAAGAACCCTACTATGTGACAGATTTGAAGAAAAAGTAGCACACTAATACAGACTTTTAAGGCCAAAAGAGATCATCAGGTCAACGTCTCCCAGGTAGTATACCAGACCATGTATAGCTCAGAAGGTAAACTCTTAGTAGCCATAGCATGAACTTGCTTTTCTACTATTCTCACTTAAGCAATTTCATAAACAGCAAAACTAAGGAAGCCTTGTTTCCAGAGTATGTGTATGTGTGTCTCACCTGCTCTTCTGTTGTCTATAGGACAAGAGGAAACAGCCTCAAGCTGTGCCAGGGGAGGTTTAGATTGGATGTTAGAAAAAGTTTCTTCACCAAAAGGGTAGTCAGGCATTGGAACAGGCTGCCCAGGGAAGTGGTGGAATCACTGGCCCTGGAAGTGTTCAAAAGGTGTGAAGATGAGGCCCTCAGTAATATGGTTCAGTGGTGGTCTTGGCAGACCTGGAGTAATGATTGGCCTGTATGATTTTAAAGGTCTTTTCCAAACTAGTTGATTCTATGATTCTCTGTGCATTTTCTGGTATCTAATACTGTGGCCAGTTCTGTGAGAAATGTGAGATTCTCTCTCTTTTGTCTATTTCCACAAAGTATTTTAGGGTTAGTATTTTAGAAACCCCAACCTTTATGTTGAAGTTGGTTAAAATTTGCCACTGGATTCCAGAATTAGTAAGAGGCAGTGGACAGACTATGTAGAAAGTCTGTGTAGAGCACAAAAACGTGTTTTATTTTCATAGGAAACTTGGCAATAAATTTAGAGTGAGAGGTGTGGTGATGTGTTGAGAGTATTGAGAAATGACTGATTTCAAAGTGTGCTTGGCCCCAAAAAGCACAGAAAGGTGCCTGTGTCAGATCTACCTTGCCTGTTCTCTGTAGCCCAGTCTATAGAACTTGTGTGCCAGCTTTTGTCAGCCAAGAGGTGGCTTGTGTTTTACGAAAATACTATATCATTTAAAACTGAAAAAGAAATGTACTGCTGTTGTTCATAATCTCAGCAATATGTCACAGTTGAAATGTTGCTTGTTTTATTTCTAAACTTGCATTGCTAATTTTAGCTTTCTGTTTTTACTATTGATTCTTTCAATGCATTTCTCTGTTAGGTTAGACAACCCTCTAGGACCAGCTGGTTTTCAACATGAAGGTGTGTGTGTGCCATAATTGGATCATTCTTAGTTTCATTTTTGATAAACAAAGACAGAACTCTTTAGGTCCCTATGATAGGGCATTTTCTCTAGCCTTCATGTTACTTGGGCTCTTCTCTTTCCTCTGTAATTGCAGTGAGTGTGATCAAAAACCAATTTATAAATTACTCTTCAAGTTCAGTGTACAGTATGCTTTCTGGCTGGCAAAGAATGTGCAGAAGGAGAGTGATATCCTATTTCCTATCTACTTTGCACAGTAAAAACATGATAATGTAAGAATGGCAACATCAACTGTGTGTTGGTATGTTTTGGGGTTTTTTTCCTTTTTTTCCAATATGGCTGTGTCGTGGTTTAAGCTAGTTCAGTACAAGCTGTAAAACCAGCTAATTTATAAAGTTACATGTTTATATATTTATATATAATTTTCCTTTTACAACTCTTGCATTCATTAGCAAGCATTTGTTGAACCATGCTGTTCCTTTGAGATCCTCAAAGGCCCTGCTCAAAACCAAGCAGTGTGTGTGTTCATGAAGATGTTGATCTATCACAACACGTGTCCATTTTTCTCTCTATGAAGATCAATATAAATATATTATTGCCAGCTGTTTCTTTCTATGGTGTATTTTTTTTATGTGATTAGTGATACTCATTGATTCAAGTCCTTGCCCTGCACAGGGAAAGCACCAGAACTGTTCCAACTTGTCTGGCAAGCTAGCATCACAAAAGATTTAAACCCATAAGCAGAAAGAGCATGTATTTGAGCAGATATTGCTCTTTTAAAAACACACTCTGAAGTAGTATTTTTTTATTCATTTTTTTAAATTAAAGTAGTAAACAAATGTGGTCTACAGTTTGTCTCAATTTTATCAAGAGTGGTCATCGTGTTGTGTTTTTCTTGAGTAAATACTCACACCAGTTTTGTTTGCTTGCTCCTGTCCGACACACAAGAGCGTCATCATGAAAGACAGCATCAGGGACTGCTGAACCCTCTTGCTCATGAACAGCGACTGTTCCATGAAGGTTCAGTGATATGCTTATCTCTTAGTTTCTGAGGATGATCAATAGGTTCAAGTTCACAATTTCAGCCTATGGCTAAACATTAATTATGCAGAATGTACTAGTGTCTTTTTATTAGAAACATTTTAACCTTATGGATTCATTGATTAAGTGCTGGCTGGTTATTTTTTCCTGTGCTGCTGCAGAGCAAAGTTAAACTTAGCTGGCTGCAACTGTGCTTCTATCTGGGTGATGAGTTGTATGGGTTTAGGACAATGCTACTGACAAAATGGATGGGTTAAAAATCAGATTCCTTTGTTGTTACCAAACAGCCAGGCTAGAATGAAATGGCAGTGGTTCAAGTGCATGCTAGACAGACCATATGTTCCTTACAGGGAAATGAAGTGGTGGCATATATGTGTATTGCCAAGCATAAGGACAACAGCTCCAGCTTCCAGGACTGTTGGCAGGATTCCCATGCAGAAGAAATGTACTCTTCCTCTATCCTTTAAAAGGCATTTAAGAGTGAAGACAATGTCTGTTCCTGCCCATCTCATGCTAGAGCAAGGTGTGCTAGGAAAACATACCTGAAGTAGAGGAGTGGCCATCATTAATATATTTCTACTATATATGCAACAGTTCTAAAACGATCAGCTACAAAAACTAGCCACAAAACTATTACTTCTGAAATACAGGATGGCAAAGGATGTCTTGAGTCATTGAGTCTCATCCCTCTTCTTCCAAGAATTAAATGAATCCCGGTTAATTTATGGAATTCCATTTTGACAGTTTTCATTTTCCTACCCAATTGGAAAGCTTCTCCAGAGCTCTGATTCTCTCCTACCTTAATTTTCTAATTCTAACCACAAATTCTAGACCTATTTCCTATATTTGGATGTCTGTTTGCATTTGCTCTGAGACCTCTTCATTCTTTCCCTGGTGCTTCTTTTGAGAATATTTTTCTAGAGAGGGTGCTCTCTTCTGCAGGGCTTCTCTGTAGCGTCTGGTAAACTAGGGTTTTAGGCGAGACTTCCTTTATGAAGGGAGTCTTATAAACTGTGCTTGACACCTTAAAAATTATAAGTTAAAGAAAAGCCCAGTCTTAATAACATGTTACATTAAATACATTACTCTGGATTGGAACCATGTGGTTTCCATGTAGGGTTCTCAGAGCATTTTTTAGATTATTGCTATAATGCTGAGGGAAAATATTAATGGGAATTGTTAAATCAAAAGATCTTCAGTGAAGAAGAAATGAGGGACTCATCACTGAGGGTGCATTGTGTCAACCTGTAGGTTTCTGTAAGACTCAGCTGAGTAAAAACACAGGGACTAGGCCTAAGCTACTTGTAACCCTATAGAAGTTTAGATGCCAGCAAGTGGCAGCTCATTTGTCACTTTTCTAAAACTATGAAGTCTGCACTGGAACACTGCTGGCAGCAGAAGGGTAGGGGTGCAGTGTCAGAAATAACTGTTAAGTCAGCTGTTTGGATGCAGTGTCATTTATTGAGGAAATTCTGTCTGTAAGGTGCATTGTCTGTGTTCCAAACTGTCCCCATCAGAAACACTTTCTGCCTGTCTTGCTGGACATTGGAGACTTGCTCTAGAAGGTGGAAACCTGCCCCTGTTATTTTACTTGAATGTTAATATTGAAACTAGTGGGAGCTTAAATTTATTCTACCCTTAAAACTGCATTTTACTTTTCTCCAGTTTAAGTCACTTAAAATCTAACTCCACAATTGTGTGTTGGACCTGGAAGTATGAGTGTCTCAGGTCTTGTCCAGATGGCATAAGGAGGATGAGATGAGGTAATCTGCATGGGCAGAAATCAAGGTGGAAAACACATTCCCTGATCTTCTCTCAGCAAGGATTTCTTCAACATGTTAACTAAAGCTGATGCTTCTTCAATTTTTCTTCTTAACATTAAGAAATACCCAGTGACTAGCAAATGTCTTGCTCTCATATGAGATCTCTGTTTTCTGTACTTGACTGCTGGCTTCACTCGGGGGTGCCATTAACAGCACTTGAGATTTTTGAGAGAGATACCCAATTGCTTTGTGGCTAGGAAAGGAGTTTGAGATGATGAGTGGAATTTAAGTGCTGGATGAAGGCCTAGTTGTTGATGCTTTAGAACTGTGCAGTAGAAACAGCAGTTGTTCCAGCCTGCAAGTGGTGAGTGAACCAAATCATCCTCAGGTAGATTTACTGGAAGGCTGTGGTTTTTCTTGTCAAGATAAAACCCCATATCTTTAAAAGGCATGTCATTCCAGCTTTACAAATTGCATGACCATAATGAGTGACTGTACACACCTGAACTGGTAAATCCCCATAGGAGGAGTCTTGTATAATCTCACCCTTTTCACAAATCCCACTGTCTTTTATGTGGTGCTCTAACTAAATCAGAACAGAGATGAAAACAAATAAGCCTTGCTGTGACTCAGGCATGGGTAAGATGATGGCAGCGCAGTCATATGCTGAAGCAAATTGCTCAGACTGTGGGAAGTGCAGCTCTACACCCTTCATCACCCATCGACACCCTCCTATCCCCACACCCCATCTTTCACCCTTGGGATCTTTCTCTGCTTTCTTCCAGATCATGATGTTATTAGCTCTGGTGCTGTGCTTTGCTTACTTGGGTAGTGGAATGAAGTGTGTGCGCATGTCAAATAGAAGGTAAATCTCAGGTTTGCTTTGGCTTTGCCTTCTGGCTTATTCACTCCTGAGTTTGGTTATGATGTCATTTGCTAAAAAGCATAAGGGATTAAGCCATTAGTAATAAGTCATTTCCTTCTTTTTGAATTTTCATGAAATGCTTTCCTGCTGTTAGGCAGGGTGTTGGCTCTGCTTCAGCCCTGTCTGAGACTGTGTATTGTGCTGGCTGCCACCCAGGAAAGGAGAGAACAATCTAAACACCGCTCCATGCAGTGACGCTGCAAAGAATTGGGAACTACTAAGCAATTGTACTAAGTCTGGAAGTGTGAGGGGCATGTGGTTTAGTGGTTTCCTCAATGCTGACAACAAATGTAAAGGACCAGTTTCATTCTAACACTTTGTGCGTGCAGCAGCAGTAGTAGGAAGCCCACAGAATCAGAAGAAGCTAATATACACCCCAAACTTTGTCACTGATGAGTCTCCCAAGAGAGTATGAGAAACACAGTACTGCCAGAAGGATGCTGGGGACTGTAAGAAATGGCATTGTGTTGTGCAGTTTGACTTGCATGGTGTACATCAGTATGGTATTTTGAGGTCAGATCTGCAGCTGGTATAAATCATGACACTGAAATGTTGATGCAAATTTCCCTCATAATCTTTAATTCTTTTTTTTAAATCATATGGCAACTGCAAAGCAATTTGTCTTCATTAGCATGAGGCAAAAATCATAAACACTTGGATTATTTAAATAAAAAAACACAACACAACTTCAGATGAAGATGTAACTTAGGTCCAGGTGCAAACCACCCAGTCCAATCACCTCGGTGATGGAAAGTAGTTCAGAATTCAACATTGCTACCACCGAACACTGCAGCAGCATTGGATTTAAAGCCAAGTTGTCTTCTGTTCTTGCACTAGTGTAAATTTGGATCACATCCAAAGAAATCAGTGGGAAATTGCACTATTTCTGCATTGGTGCAAGTGAAGAGACTGATGGTCTCCACTGGAGTGTCTGGGCCTCTTCTACAAATCTCAATCCCTCTCTATTAAGGGATGATGTCAGGTTAGGATGGTTATTTATAAACCCCCTTTATATGCTGTAAATATAGCTGTGCTGTTTGAGAGCCACGCAGCAAGGAGATCTGTAGCCAGATCTATGCTGCAGACTTCTGTTGGCACAGCAATATCAGCCAGGGATATGATTCTGGCTAGTGAAGCCAGGCTAGGAAAATTTCCTAGTACAAATGCAGTTATACCAATGTAACTATTTTATAGTTATAGGGTGACTTTCAGAAGTGTTGCCAAATAGAGTGGTTCTGCTGCAGTTAAGTTACATCCACAGTAGTGATGCTCTGCTGGCTGTACGGGCTGAAATAGTTACCCCAGCAAAAGGCCCTATCAGATACATACCTTTTAAGACCTGCCATCTTTATCACAGCAGTTAATAATTAGAAGGCTTTAGGCAAATGGGGGATCTGAGGTTTTTTAGTAAACTGTGGAAAACAGATTAAAGCTGCCAGAACCAGCCTGTGTGAAGCAGTAATTACAGTCTCTTCTTGCAAGCACAACATGGAGGAAAAATTTGTGTTTTACTCATAAGCCAGTAGGTTTCTTGTTTTTTCTTTTGTGGTTGTTATTGTCAGAGTTACCAAAATACATGATGTATAACACCAAGGAAAGGAGAAATGTTTTGCAGGGATTTAAAAGCACTAACGTAATGTTTGGTTTTGAGCAATGAAGAATCAATACTGGATCTATATCTCTGGATATAGATGCAGCCTAACTCCCACTGTTTTTGCGGTCCATCTGTGAACCCAATCCCAAAACCATGTACCTTTCTGGGAACAGCAGGCGCTGTTCACATGTAAGAGAGCTCTTTTATCACTCCCCTTCCTTACTTACGAAGCCTTTCTCCTGGTCTGGAAAAAGCACTGGTGGTCTTTTGCTTAGTTAAAAAGAAATAGGTTTTCAGAAATTAATAATAAACAGGGCTAATAATAATATTAAATAAGCAAACTGCTCTCTTAGAGGAAAACAAAGAAAAAACATCCAACTTTTTCTAGCTAATTTAGCAACATGCTTTGCAGTAGTGCTTCTAGCACAGTGATTCTTAGAGATTTATAACTCTTCTGCTCTGCAGTTTGTTGTGGTTTTGGACAGTGTAGGCACTGATACCAATGGTACAATTGGGAAAGTGGGACAAATTTGTTCTTATGTGTATGCTAGCACTTGTATTAATCTCTGGTTTATATGTGCCTGGAATGATTCACATCCATCCCCTCAAAGTGTGGCCTCCATGTGTCAGGGATTTGTTACATTCCAGTCAGTGCAACATAAATCCTTATTACATAGGTCATAATGATTCTTACTGTTCAGCTAGGGTATGTATCTGATGACTGTAGCTATTTAATAGCAGAATTTCAAACAGACTTCTACTGAAACATAGAAAGCAACCTTTGATGTTTTTAATATTTCTTATTGCATAAGCTAGATATATTAATTCTGCCCCTTCACACTGACTTCTTAAGGGATCTCCCTGAACATGTTGCCAAATTAAGATATTAGGTAGAAAAATATCATAAGAGAAGGAAAAAAAACTCTAGAGCCAATGGACAAGAGAAAGAAGTTTCTGTATGTGTGATCTGAAACAGAGCTGAGAACTAGTGAAGCAAAATACCACCAGGAAGATTGCTACAGTCAACACTGCTGGGAAGAGCTATGGTAGAACAGCTGGTTCTTGTAGGCAAATGCAGAAACCTTGAGACTCTTTTGCTCTGCAACACATATCGGGCACTTAGACCCATTTTTAATGACATGAATGCAAAAGGATGGAAAATGAGGCTCAGCAGTTAATTTTAGGGCCTGATCCAGAGATGCAAACATTCTCCAGTATCATCCAGTAAAAGCAGACTAGAAAAGTTATGTTTTCCAGATGGGACTCCCACAGGTCATCCACTGCATGTCCATATGTTTGATAAGAAAGCACCCCAGCTAGTGACATTTAGGGTAAGAAGTAGCAAGATTATGAGCTCTTGTCACTGATCAAAAACAGTCATCTCTGCTATGTCTTAAAAAATCTTCTCTAGAATTTCTACCGTGCATCTCTTAAGGAGGTAAGCT
>NW_009913533.1:98622-113281 GCF_000696875.1 Nestor notabilis | reverse complement strand
TTTTTTTTTTTTCAGGACGCTTATGAAAATCTAGTTGCCCTTGCACCAGTGCCTGCCTTCAGGGAAGTTGGTAAGGCAGAGTGCACGGGAGGCAGTACCTGTCAGCTTCCAGCTAGCTGCTTTGACCTAGCACAGCTAACCATGAAGTGTGTTCACGTATTTTTGGACCTTATGTGCGCAAATATGCCGAAATTAACAGATTGAGTAAGAGGAAGCCATTTTTGTGTGTTTTCCTAGTGTGGGAAAACAAACAGGTTCATCTTTCCTTCTGCTTTCACTATAATCAGCTTTAAACCAAGGAATTCATCAACTCTTGGATGGGTACAGCATGGCAGAATTTTGCAAAAGTCTGATGTCCTTTGTATTCTGTAAGCATGCAGACCTACTGGGGGCAAGACTGAAGTACCTGGTCAGAAGTAAGGGGCTGGGGTTCCTCACTGTACCCTTCTTTGTTCCCTTTGTAGCCAACGGTAAAAGGAAAGAGCAGTCAACCAATTACTGGGTGGAGATGATACATAGCCAGTAAACTTCAAATTTCTCAACAGGGTGTCTTTTTGGAACAACATGTTCTTGTTCGTTCACCAGAGCGCTGAGGACTACACCAAAAGGCAGTCTGGTGTGCTCGAGTGAGGCTTCTCTTCTGACTAGCTTTCTAGAATAGTCTGTCCTGATTGTCTTAGCCTGGGTGAGATGGCATGCTCTTACAAGAGCCGTGTCGGCTCTTTCTCATAAACATTGAGTTGTGGTGCATCTAGCAGAAAACACTAGGAACATACAGAAATATTAAAACATTTTCCTCAGTTCTTTTAATGTTTATAACATTTAAAATGTATAATTCTGTATCACTCTTCGTTTAAGATTCCTTCTCTTTTTGAATTTCTACTTAGAGATTACACTGATTTCCTTTTTTTCTGTTGCATGAAGGTTGTTCTTGGTTCTGATTCTTTTTGTCTGTAGTTACATTCTCCTGTTCTATGCCTTGAGGTGGCTTCATTCTTTGTTTCTCTTTGTTTTGTTTTGTTTTTTTAACATCCTTTTGTTTCTCTTACTATCTGCTTCATCATTTCTTTATTTTAACTTTTTGGTGGAATCTTTTCTTATTGGTAGGCTCCTACCAATGGAAGAATTTTTCCCCTTTTATTTTCACTGATCTTCAGTCGTTTCAAGGGGCTACTCCTGAAGTGATTCCTTCTTTATCAGTTCTTGCTCAACTTCTGGTGATTTTGCTTTCTTCAATATCACTGAAGTAACAGTTCCCCTTGATCTTGAGAAGTAAGGAGAAAAATTCATGTCACTTCTTCAGTGCTCAGTGTGGGATAGGTTTAGGGCTCCTCTTAGTGGTAGGATTTTAATAGAGCACAGACAAATTGATCTATTTTAGGTAAATATTAAAATAACTTCTGATACTGCTCTAAGAGTGCATAGCTTTCACAATGGCCTTTTCCTATTTTAAATAGGTTTCTTTCCTTGAAGAAAGATGGTTTAATAAAGAAGAAATAAAAACCACTGTTAATTTTGCAGGGAAAACAGATGCAAACCCTGAGGGAGTAAGAATATTCTCTTAATAGTAGAATTTGAAAGTAAATAGTCTTTGAGTGTGAGGTAGGTCCCTTCAGGAGGTTTAATAATTCCTAGGTACAGAATTCCGTAGTACCCCTTCAGAAACAACATTCTGGAGTTGAGTTGTAGATTTTACAGTCCTTGTGGACATAGAGGAGAACAATACATGACAGTATATATGGCATGCCTGTACTCAACATGAGGTCTCTCCTGCTTATCTAAAGAATTGGTATTAAGCCAGTGCAATTAAGTGAACTAGAAGCCTTGTTTGCTGTGCAAGACAAAGTTAAGCTTAAACCAATGTAAAAACATTGATGCATGCAAGCACACAGTTTTGCCTGTTCCCTTGAGTTGCTTCAGTGCAGCATGTTTAGACAAACTGATTTAACTCTGCATATATAAATCAATTGCATGTTTACAAAGGTAATGCTTTATGTGTTAAAGTTAGGAGGCCTTCATGGCAGATCCAGGAAGCTGGAGTGTGTCTAGCCCAATATAACCTTGGCCACCACAGCCTAAGTTTCTATTAATAGCAAGGGAATCAAATGTGGAGCCTGCTTATGAACTTTATCAATCATCTGCCTGCTCAGATAAAATTTTGTGTAGATACTGTATATGCATATTATAGTAATAGTTTGTTTCTTTTGGTTCTTGTTATCTGGTCTCCATGTTCTGCGTTTTTTTTATTTGGTGCATTTCAAAGGATGCTTCTGATGAAGTCTTAGTTAACCGATTTGCTGTGAAGGAAATCTTTCCAGCTTACCATTTGGAGTGTCTTTTCATTTCCTTTAGGGTGGCTAATGTAAATCTAGAGATGGTTTGGTCTGAGGCACAAATATGTGTGTGTTAATCTCTTACTACTAATGAAATCTATAATTTACTTTTTAGAGATAACCGAGCGTTAATTTTTCTTTCTTATGCCTTTATATAAGGAAGCTGGAATATAGTGTAATGGATGGATGTGGGTTTGCTTTAGGTAACTTGTGTAATTCTCATTTGTTTTGGAAAAATCAGATTGTCCCACTTTCGAACCTTAAAATCCTCATGCAAATTTCAGTGGTTCTGATGATTAAGTTAATTGCAGTTGGTCTGATCTACTAGAATGTAATTTAGACTTCAGAAAATATCCAAGTTTGTAAATGTAGCTGCTTGTCATAAAAACTCTAGCTGCGGCAAGGTTTAATAGATTTTAAGATCCAGTGATACATCAGTAGCAGAGAATAGTTTGTAGTCATCTCCCATATGGTATCTAGCCATAGGCAAATGAAATTTTGCAGCTCCATCAGAGATAATTAATAATGTTCCGAAGAAGGCAAAATCTTCAGTTCTAAAGCATTTAGAGCAGACATATGCTCATAGTTCAGCTGGTGAGTTCATCTGTTATAGGAAAAAAACAACCATGCAGTTAGACAGGGGAAAATTCGGACTGGAGCATTTTTTGGTTGGTAGATGATGTTGTGTTATAAGGAAACTTGATAGTTTAGAAAATAAGCTGGAAGCAGGCAATATGCCATGTGGTTATAATAAGAGTATAAATAGTCAGTACTCTGTTACTGATGAGTGCCATCTTGTTTCTGGGGCTGGCTTGTTCAGGTTCCCCTTTAAGTCTGTAGACAATAACCTGATATACTAGAGAGCCTCTGCGCTTGGGCTATTTTATTCCCCCGTGTCCAGTTTCTGAGTATGCCTTGCTGTGTGTTGACTTATTTGTTAAATTAATCATGTGGGAAGCAGATGTTTTAGTGCTGCATTACAGTACAAAGAGAATAATATCTCCATCAAGGGTTGCATATCCTGAAAGGCAAAAAGCCAGGTTAAGAATTTCATTAAACAGGCTTTGCATTGATGTTTCCCGTGCGTTTGTTGGTAGTTATGGCAACCAATGGCTTCATTGACAAAGTGTGTTACCTTCTCTTAGGACTTTTATCAAAGGGTCTAAGAAATTATCAATTTTCACTTGTGACAGTGGGCCATTTTTTTATCAGAAGGCATGTGTGAAGTACCAAAACCTATAGTTATAAGAAAGATAACTGTTACAAATTGATGTATGCTTCATGTTGAAAAGCACCTCCAGGTTTCTAGCTATAAGCTTTCTGCAGGCCTATCTCTGATGATCCATACTTAGCTTTCCATTTAGCTCTGTGTCTTAGAGTGTACATCAGTGCAGGTTGCATGGATGTCCCCTCTGAGCTACACACTATATTAGACACCCTGCTCCCCCCTTTTATGAAAAGGCTGGGAAATTCTCTTTGCCTCCTATAGCTGCCAATGAGTATAAGATGTATATTCTTAGTTTCTGGCCTGCTTATTTTTTTCTGTTTCAGTTTATTTAGAATTGGCTCTGTTTTTTCAATGCATTAAAATGTTTGCACCCAGTAAGTATTATTGAACAGATTTAGTTTAAATTTTGGACAGTAGATACCTAGTATTCATGACCGTTGCTACTCTGTCTCCATATCTTTCTTTCCCTCACTCTCAGTCAATTCCTTATTTTGTCCCTTTTCAGAGATTCATTTCAATAGAAATGGCCTTGCTGTTTGGAAGCTATGAAGGAATAATAATTTCTTTCACTTTCTCTTGCTAAGTAAGAGTAAAGGACCTTTTTAATACTACAGGCTTGAGAGAACTTTAACAAATAGAGTGACAATAAAAAAGCAAGCTTGCTATTGAGAAAGCTATTGTTAATGGTTACCTCTGGATGGATTCTGTGCTTGTTCATCAGGCAAGGTCTCTTTATCATCTTGGGGTTGCAGCAGCTGTGATCTACTTAAGATCAGGAAGGTCAGTTCTGCTCACAGCTGGCTTCTGGGGCATGCAGGTAATAACTGTTTCACTGGCATTAAGTAGATTATGTGATTATTTTATGGACTGTCTTGCAACAGCGAGTCACCTGTTTAGCATACATATAGTATGTTGCTGCTTCAAGGTTTTCCCTTCTAGTGTGACTGTCAGTTGTATTCTTTCACAGTAGACAAGAAGGTTTTAGTTCTCCAGATCCTATGCTAGATTTGGTAATGCAGCCTCAAGAATTTTCTGAAACAAATTCTTTATCAACAGGCTAAGACCCTAGACATTGTCAAGGAGTTTAGCCTCTGAACATTATGAGCTTACATAAAAATATCCTGGATTTTTTCAGGATTGTTTGGTTGGTACAAATGGTGTTCTGTAGGATCTCTATCAGCTTCATGCAGCTTCTCTGCTTTTGAAGTCCTTTGGGCTAACAGGGAAGTCTGAGCTGTACTGCCTGTTAGCTTGGCATGAGTCTGAATAAAAAGTACATGGTCATGTACTTCTAGTGGTTGCTACTCTTCAGAAAAAAAACTCTAGTATCTGGCCTTCTACATACAAGGTACAGGAATTCATACTAGGTTTCACTGATATCAGCATTTCAAAGAACCACGGTTACCATGCATCTATAAATAATTGATTCTTTCTGCCTTCCTCCCTGCTTCCCCCATACTTGAAGCTCAATATTTTGTATGCTGCTTAGGATTCTACAGTAGCATTCAGTAGTTTTCACAGAGCTTCCTGTTAGGTCTTGTCCTTGGAAAGCAGAAAGATTGCAGACTGTGGTGTTGAGTCCATCATTGCATACAGTCAGTGCACAAACCTGCCTGTCTTGATTTCTCTTAATGTCTCTAATTAGGGCTACATCAGCCTCTACATTAGTCACTGTGATGTTTTCCAAATGGTTGACAGCCAAGTGATAATTTTGTATTACTGCTTTTAGAGCTGTGGCCTGACGAGATGCCATATATACATGCTGAAGCATAATGTGCACTTGTTTCAAAGGCATCAGTAAGATACTCGAACATACCGGTACGCTTAAGTGATACGCATAAGTTTAAACATTTAGAAGCTTTAGCTCTATTTGTGTTAGTCACTGAGCAAACTTAAATGGTAGTTCTCCTCCAAAGCTTTTGCTGGTAGGGCCAGTCTGGTTTGAAGAGCAGAATGGTACTGTGAAAATTGAGCTCACAAGATATGACTACTTCTTGCCTTGTCTGAAGTTGGCTTATTTATTGTATAACTTGTCTATTGCTTTGTAATATACCTTGGTATGTATTCAGCTTAAGAAGAACTAGTGTTTTGGAGGTCTCTGGAAACAGTCTAGTTTAGATTTGGGCTAACCAGTGTTGATTTTCAGTTCCTTTGCTTTGATCCCACCAACTTCTTAAACTCCTTTTATCCCTTTTGTGAAACTACCAGCTGTCCAAGCTTCTAAGTTTGCAGTGTCAGGATGGGGTGTTATTTATCTGGTACATAGCTGATCTGTGTGGGGCTGTCGATGGATCTGTTGGCAACACAATAAACGTGATGTAGGGTGTATGTTTGGGGAATACATTCCCAAAGGACTTTTGTCTCTTAGATCTTTCTTGATGACAATTAGTATAGTTTTATTCAGAGTTCAGGCCATTCTTCCTTATAACTTACAGAGTATCAGGAATTTTTTATTTAAAAAAAATCCTGGAACAGTATCTGACAACTGCAGGTGATTTTAAGTAGTAGTATGCCTAGGTGCCCTCCTGAATAGAGGGTTCTGTTAGTAAGCTTTGAAAATACGATGAATTTTCTTTACATTGAAGTAACAGAGAGAGCCCTTTGGGGTATTAGAATAACAGGGACTATATAATGAACTCTCTTCCGTCATCAGGATGCATCTCTTCGTTTCTGCACAGCACCTGCAGTGATAATGGCTCTGGCATAAAGCACATGGACACTTCCCTTTCCGAGAAAACTGCAGACTACATGCAAACTACCATGTCTGTTGGAGGCCCAACCAAAGTGGTATCTTCAACTTAAGTTGAACGTTTTTATTAAAATCCACAGATCTTACTCAAATCCTGGTGAAATCAAGGTGGTTTTTACATTTGTCTATCACTCTGCAGTCATTTAGAACTTTGTTAGATGAAGTATTTGGGTCAAAATAATACATGTCGTATGTTTGACCTGTTTAAATTTTCTTGGGAAAATTTTCTTAGCCAGAAAATATTTTTGTTAACTGTTTTGGAAACTTAATTGTTGTTCTTCAAATAGAAGATAAAATTGACGGGACTTTGAAAGCAACTGCACAGGGAGGCTGCGTGTGAACTAATTGTTTGGGAAGAGTCAGGGTCAAGCAAAGATGGCTCTGATGAGGGCTCAGGACCAGGTACTCTATTTGCCGATCTGCTTCTCTCAGACCTATTTTTGAAGTCAGCTGGGAATTCTCCTTTGTGAATGCTATGTAAGGTTAAGAATGCTGAAAAGTCAGATCCTAAAAGTTACGAAGTTAAGCATCCAGAACTAGAGTATGCATTGTATCTTTATTTCTCTATCTTTATATATATTTGGAAAAAAAAGAAAAAAAAATCCTTTAGGTATTGTGAGCTGTTTTAATGTCAACCTTAATGAAGATTGCTACTCAGAAGTCCATTCCTTCTCGTTCTCACTGTATTTCTAAGATCTTATGATTGAAGCTGCCAAATCTACTGTTTCTGATTAATAGTGAGTACTTGTATACTAATGAAACTCATTGTAGTTTTATCTACTGTACAAGATGCTTCCATCTGAGGACTAACAAAGAATAATAGAAATGCTCTTCTGCAGAGCTTCTTTGTCTGCTTTTTCTTTGAACTGGAGAGCTTGCTTTGCTGAAGAGTGCTCAATGTAGGACTGAGCACCAAGGGAACTTCTGGTGACTCACTACCACACTTTCTGCTGCTCTGCAAGGATTGGAATAATTTCCAAGTCACCTGTGATTTCTAGCCTCCTGACCTGGCCAAGCAGCTTTGTCATGAAGCCTGGAAAGATACCCTTTAAAGTTCTGATTTTGTTGTTATTGTTTTGTTTGATTTTGTGGTGGTTTTTGTTTGTTTGGTTCGTTATTTTTTTTTCCCCACTCTTGGAGCCATTAATTCCTCTGCTATGTTTCATTGTCCTTCACTATTGATTTTAGTGCCTTTACTTTGGAGATTTCCTGGTTAGAAGGGTTAGACTGACATCTTTCCAGTTGGCTTTGCTTGTTGGAGTCCCTAACAGCAGAAATGCAAGCATTCAGTTTTGTCTCGACTCGTCTATAGCTTGCATCTTTCATAGAGAGCAGAAGAGTTGTCATTCCTCAGGCCTTGATTCACTTTTGGAAGTCTATTTTGTAGATGAAAGGAATTTAATTATTGAAATTTAATTACTAGGGCGTGTGGTGAAAACATGGAAAACTTCAGTTTCAGAGGAGCAGTTAGTTTATTTCTCTGCATTTTTTCAGTTACCATTGTGTTTGTTGTTAGAGACAGTGGATTTGCATAAAGCAAGGCTACAATATATTAAAGCCCTTTTTCATTGAGATAATTTTCTAATGTTGATTACGCAAGTTATATTTTGTTCTGCATTAAGATTTGGTTTAATATGTGAACTGCAAAAGTGGGAAAAAAACATTTAAACACTCTTTACCAGTACATAATGAGAAATTGGTTCACAAGAGCTCTGAGAGACAACTGTAGCAGTCAAAAACTAGCTTGCATCTTGCATCTATTTTGTAGATTCAGTGTATGTAAGAATGGTATGAGCATGTTAGTTTTACAGTGGGGACAAAATGTGTACTATTTTTAAAGTGTGTGTTGAATTCTTATTTACAAAGCTTGCTCGTTTTGTTTGACTCCCTTATGAAACATTGTATGACATTGTCGGTCAAGTGGCATACAGTATGAGGTGTATGTAATGTCTTAAATAAAAGCTCAGTTTACATATTGGTACTGAATTGAAGAATCAAGTGGAGGTTCATTTTCTTTGCTTAGGAATTGATTTCACAGTGGTTTTCATTTAGGTCCTGTCACTGGAGTCTCAGATTCTTGTCCTTAAAAGCTTCTTAGAGAGTCAGGTACTCATAGTGTTGTAGTACCATAAAACTTGTGAAAATGGGATGCCTTCTTTTGACAACTTTATGATCCAGTTTAAAACAAATGACTTTTAAACATGGGGAGGCAGGGGACAAAACAGTGAGAGAAAAGTGAGGGTAAAAATAGTCCCTCTGTGTATGCATGAACTTATGTCAAGATTCTGGAATGCGACTGAAACATGAGACACTGTGGGATGTAGTGGAAGGAGAGCTGAGCAAATGTTCGAAAGCTGTAAAGGTGTGGTCTGGCTGGGACTAAAGGCATTTATCAGCTGCTGTAATAACTGGGGAAGTTTAAAATTTCTCCTATGAAGTGGAGGAGGAGTTGGCTTCACAGGGAGCCTTTTATCTACCTGATGTGCTGGTTGGCCAGGACAGCATCCTCCTGCATTGCTGGGTTTTTGGTTTTTTGTTCTCTGCTTTGTCATGTGAAAAAAGGAAAGGGATGATGGCAGGATGATTTAGGGATTTCGGTATGATTTCAAGAAGGCAGGTTTGTGAGTGTTGTTGAATTTAAGATGGCCCAATTAATTTTTATTTATTTATTTTGAAAGTAAATAACTTCTGGTAGCTTAGCTTCTGAGCTGGTTTAACACAGGATCAATGGAGTGCCAGTGCTGGAACACATAAGAGGGCTGAAGACAGGGTGTGGCAGGACTGACCTAGTTCAACTTATGCAGTTGTGAAACTGTAGTTTGAAGTTAAAGAGTTACTTTACCTGCAGGCGCTTGTAAAATACATTTTGGAAATTCATGGTGGAATTATTAAAGATGGAAATAGTAGGAGAGAATGGAATGAATCTGGAAAGCCTGAAGTGAAGGTTGCTCAGAAGATGTTAATGCTGCTTATGTTAATAATACATGGTATTCCTTAGTCATGTAGATGTCAGCATAAGAAATTTCAGGAATTATTTTGAAGTCATGTGGACAAGAGCGCTTATCAAAGCTGTTTTTATTTAATTGCAAGTTAGTGTGTTATTCTCTCCTTTTGCTATAATTAGCCTTGTCTTTTTTGTGAAAAAGCAATTTCAAAAGCAGTGAACTGCACAGAAAAAAAAAACAAACAAACCAAAACAAACAACCCAGCAAACAAACAAAAAAGTCCCAACAGAATATACTTTTGAATCAGAGAAGAGAAGGAAAAAGGATGATTGCTTTTTTTTTTTCTCCTCATAGACCTGTATTTTAGTACTTTCATGTTAGGCCTTCAGTGAGATACAGCTTGATTATATGTGGCTAATGAATTGGCACTCTCACCGAAATACTCTGTTCTTAAAGCCCATTGGAGTATAATAGTAAAAATATTCACAAGGAAGACTGTATAGCCCAAGAAATCTGGAGTACTAAAGATTAAATAGAAACTACACACTTGTTAAAAATTATTTTGCAAGATTGAAATCATGTAATAAAGCTTAGGTCAGGTTGATCTGTCATTTGTCTAGTCACTTCCTCTCCATAGTTATTTTTATTTTTTAGCTTCTTCAGAAAAGTGTTTCTTATGTAGATTATATCCACCTTTCATCACCCCCTGTTAGAGACTTCTGCCTTCTTTAAGTGGTGTTATTTCCAGAGCTTGATGTTACCTGGAGAGGTTTGGAAAATGTTCCTTTTTGTTGCCCATTAAATCCCTATTTCAATAGTCTCGGAAGTGTTTTGAAAAGTACATTTGTGAGACAGACAATTCTTTAACTGAAACTGTGGTAAGGAAGCTGTTCTAGAAAGTATAAGGAGCTGATTATGGAATAGCTTTGGCTGCTGTTTGTCCAGTGATTGTGTAACCCATTGAGAAGTTTGTCACAGGTGTCTCTGCCTGTATAAGAAGTTTTGACTTGTTTCTTTCTTGGCACAGCTTGGGCTTCTGGCTCTTCGTAAGTTGAAACAGCTGCTGTTTTAGCTCTGAAGATCTTCCAAGTCATTGTCTGGTATTTTTGTCAATATCTGTAAAAGAGTTGTATAGCACTCTGTGAAGGCAGTAGAGCTTTGAGCAGAACACAGTATCGGTATTTTAGGATTGTGGAAGTACCGCAGAGTGGCAGGATTGTTTTTCCATAATTCAGCATAAAACAGTGTTGCATGTGTGAATGTTACGAACTTGGGCTCAGGAAGATTTCTTCAGCTGGGTTTGTAAATAATAGTCTGGGCGTTGCCTTTCTGGATCGTTAGACTAATTCTTGCCCTTCAAATTCAGTGTGGCCAATAGCTTGTCCGGTGGCAAGTCCTGTCAGCAAGGAGGTGTTCTGTTAGTTAAGAACAGCTGCAATAGTGTAGTGATTTTGTACAATACTTTAATACTGTAGCCTTTGAACCATAAATATAGAATATGGCTCATCTTGTAAAATGATACTGGCATTCCTACTTTAAGGTTTAGGGCCTGGTATCTAGAAATCGTTCCCTGTTTGGAACTGCTGTAATTTGTGCATGTGACAGTGAAAGGACATTTCCTTATACTAAATTGAATTTGGGTTCTTTCTTGGTTTTTCAGAATCTGTATTAATGTAGTAATAATAGCACACTTTTTAAGTCAATAGTGCTTTCTTGGGAATCTCAGAAGAAGACATGATTTATAAAGTTCAGCTACAGGATATGTTAAAATTGGGATTATTAATCCATAGGCTGATTCACAGCTGGTATGCTGGCATAGCTTCTTGGGGAGTAGAACTTTTTGGTTTCTGTGGAAGGAAGCTTTGTGCTTAGCAGAAGCTGGGATTCAAAATGACTACGTGTGAGTTTTATTACTGTGGCTCCCTTAGCATATATGTGATCATAACCAGCAAAAGCATCGTTTGGCTGAATGCAAAATATGGGGGGGGGACACCAGTGAATGTTACTAAAACACCCTTCATAGTAATTCTTTCCTTGTGTGTCTTTTAAGTATTTATTTACTTCTGATCCCTTCTTATAAGGATAGTGGTGAAAGGGGAAACCAAATACCTTTAAAATAACAAATGAGGTACCGTTTTGCAGTATAGATCAGGCCAGATCTGTGATTTTCTGGCAGTTCAGGTTTCTGTATGTGGATGAGACAAAAGTGAAAGACAGAAGTGAAAAAGTGAATGACTTCATAACTTCTGTAAATGTCATTTGCAAAGATGAATGGTGAAAGTGAAAGCCATCCATTTGTGCTTTAACAGAAAGTTATCAGTCATCACGGAGCTCTTTCTGCCAGGCACTTTTTCCTTCTTGAGGATGCATAGGCTGTATATGCAAACTGCAAATTATCTGGCTAGTACTGTCCTTGCTTACCTTTTAATTAAAAAGTGTAATCTCTAATTAGCAAAGGAGAGGCTCTTAATCTTTAATCTTGTGAAGATGCTGGCCACTTTTGAGAAGATGCCATCTGAGCTGCTGCACTTCTGTCTCCCCCTTTTTCTTGTTGTGTTTTTTTTGGTTTGTTTTGGGTTGTTTTTTTTTTTTTGTTTTTTTTTTTTGGTGTGTGTGTGTCCCTCCTAAATTCAGATTCTTGCTCTGTGGCTTTCTTCTGTGTCCTTCTTTTGAAGGTGAAGAAAGGTCCTCAAAGAAGAAAGGCTTATGTTGTAGAAAGCAGGAGGCTTCTTCTGGAAAGCATGGCATAGCAAATATAGTGGAGACTTGAATAAATTTAGAAAACAGTTTTCATATTTAAAGCTGAATCCATTTCTGAATCTTTGATGAAAAAATACTGGTAAAATCTAGTGAATCTTTCCAGTCAAAATGGTGTGGTTTTAGACTCTTTAGTCCTTGCTAGCTTCTTCTTTGACATGGGTAAATAACTCTTCAATGTTGGTAAATGTCCTTTCTAAAAATAGATTTGGAGCTGAAAAGTATTCATTGGCTCTTGAGTCAGGCTCATGTTAGGTCAGTGGGAAATCATTCCGTCTGCTCTAACAGGGTTTGGCTTAACCTCATGTCACTGTGCATTAGCCAAGCCTCAGCTACTACCATAGAGGAATTTGCCAAAGAAGAACTGTTTTCTTTTTAAATAAAACAATTTGCACAATTTTTGCAGGATGTTTCTATCATCCTTTGATAAGTCAATCTTAGTTATACATTTGAAGTAAATACTCATCCTGCAATGTCTTAAGCTTTTGGGAGTTCTTTTTATTTAATGTCAAAAGACATTAAAAATGTCAGCAGCTGAATGAGGACTTGAAGTCTCAGGCCAGCCCCTGACTGTTTCACAGAAAAGAGAGGAACTGTTTTAGTTTGATATTTTCAATTCGTCTCTTAAAAAGTTGGGAGATACATCTTGATAAAGAAAAATTTTAATGGTTCAGTGGAAGAAGCTTCTAGCATGTCTGGGAAGTCGCTGAGATGTTAGATATGTGAACTCTGATAAAGGAAAAAAAATGGCACCTTAATAATTTGCTGGACTTGGAAACAAAATGGGTTTGAACATATTAGCTGGAATTTCAGGTTATCATTTGTGCCCCAATTTTAGTGTAAATGCATATAATATCTGAAAACTATACATATAAAAAATAATTATTTTCTTAGTATATGTTCTGCTGAGCTGTGCTTGGCTAACATTTCTCTCATCTGTTTTATAGGTTTTGTAAAAGACACCGGATTAAGTCAAATTCAAATGTTCCATGTGTCCCAAAAGACTTGTTGATGATGTCAGAATTAGTTCTTCCACAGTTCATCTTTAGTCTTATTCAGCACTTAAGAGAGGGGTATAATGAGCCTGGTATGTTTTCAATTTGCATGTATCTAGCATATCTTACCATGCTGCTATCTCTTGCTTTGCAGTCTGTGAAGAAACAGTACATGAATTCTGTATAGAATGCATGAATGCTCTCTATAGTTAATAGTATTTAATTTTGTGCCTCCTTTCCTAACAAAATTATTGCCTGGCTCTAGGTCATTTGATCTTTGTTCTCTGCTGAAGAGCTTCTTAAATGTTTTAAAGGTTACCTAGCATTGTGTTGAGCTCTTCCAGAAAATGAAATCAGGATTAATTTGAAACTTGTACATGTGAATTTTAGAGCATTATGAACACAGTTTATTTTGTGGTGGTCATAGCTGTTCTGCCTTGTGAAGGTCTTGATCAAATTACATTACATTTACACCAAAAGTTCTTGTGTGGTTTTCAGCTCTTGATCTGCCATCAGAGAAAGACCTTCAGAAAATCCTCCAGGTTTTGGAGCCTCATGTTTCCTTTCTAGAAGACTTGACCAAAATGGGAGGAGCAATGCGATCAGTTCTTACCCAGGTTTTGACTAGCCAACAGTTCTACAAAGATCTTAGCTCTGGTATGTTTGTGTTATTTCTAATAACTAAATTTCCAAATTATGAAGAATTTGAGGCATAAGTTTTGTTTATCATTTCAGTTCCTGCATGTTTTTATTTGACTTCTGAAAACCCAGAAAAATGCATGTTTTTAAGAATACTTTTGTTGTTGGTAGAAGGGGGGTGGGCTTCCGGAGCAACTAGAAACATTTGTTATTAAGAGCAAACCTTTTATCTTCTGTGTCCCAGATAAGTGTATAAAGATACATAATTTCAAAAGAGTTCTTATAATAAAGCTATTATCTTCAAAGTGAGGTGAACATGGCAGCTTAGATCTTCCAAATAAGACATATCAAGCTTATTCAAAGTGGAATATGTCTAACTTATTTTGGGATCTGCTCTCACAGAGGTTACAGGAGGAGACCTGAATGGCAAAAGGCCATTGTGTGTCCTGCACTTCTGTGCAAAGCCTTTTTTTTCTTTTTTTTTTTTTTTTTTAAATTTCCTAAAACCTCCTCCCTCCCCCCAATTATTTATTGCATCCTGTACCAAATTACACTGAATCTGAAAAAATTGGGCAGTCGCTATTAACTCCAAACCACCTACTATAAATTAACTCCATCTTATCTTGTTGTAATTAGAAAGTGTCTTTTTTGAGTCCTTTGCATACTTCCTTTGCATAGGTATGAAACAAATAGTAATTACTGTAGATTTAAGTTGCCATAACTGGCGTGGGCAGCAGGTAGTTGTAGAACCGGCTATCTCCAAATCATTATTTGAAAGAAGACACACTTGGGAACACTGCCTCAGAGACAGTTGTCTTTATTCTGTTTCCTTCCTTTTTTCCTCTCCCATTTGGTAATATTTGAATGAGAGAAATTTAATGACTTCCCTTTTCCTATATGCAATGATTTTCATGAGATAGAAAAGTGGACAGGCAATGTGAAGTAAAGCATTCTTATCTGGACTTTAGGAATGGAGAATATGTGTGCAGGAGTAGGTACAGTTTCTGGGTAGG
>NW_009913533.1:78504-98608 GCF_000696875.1 Nestor notabilis | reverse complement strand
GGAAAAAAAGGGATTTTAGAGCAAAACCTGTCCTGGCTTTGAATGCAAAAGGAGCACAGCTAAAAAGATGGCATCATTTTTTTCATGTTTTCTTTTCCTTCAACACTTGGCAGAATTTGCTCTTCTAAAGTTGTTTTGTTTCGTTTTGTTTTTTTTTTCCCCCCTATAACAAATGCGTTGGGGTTTTTTGGTCCATTTCTTTGTGGAACATTTTATATCCTGAGTGTTCAGTGTGACTTTGCTTCATCAAACAGTTGCAATTATGATACCTTTATGAATAGTCACCATTAATTGCAGCTACCAGAACTTGAACTTTGAAAGAAAAATTCCAAATATTAGAAATTATATATGGTGTATTACCATTACTGGGTTTTGTTGGGTTATTTTTACTCCCCATGGGAAATTGTAGGTCTCTGTCCTTTTTGTCCAAAACCAACCAAATCTTTTTTTTGCTTTAGCGTTAATGGTGGCAGTGCTGGTAAGATAGAAATGAAGTACATCAGTTAGAAGAAAACACTGTGTTGGAGGGGAAAAACTGTGGAAGTTTCCAGTATTTTTGATTTCAGTTCATTAGCTGGAAAAACTTCTTAGCTTTTACATCTCATAATTATATAGCTTATTAAAACATTGTGGACCATTTTTTTAGATTGCTTTCATTGAATATGGAGTATATGAACCAAGTAGCTGTTGTACATTAATGCTGTTTTACATATGTATTCAAGGTGTTGGAGAGAATGCATGTGCAAAGAAAAGTCATGAAAAGTACCTCATTGCTTTGAAAGGCTCTGGACTGGCATTTCCTGAGGATAAAATTGCATGTGGTATGCAGGAACAAGGAGCTGGAACTAGCACATTATCAGTTCAAGGTTTGTGTAGAAAAATACCTTGAGAAGATTTTACTATTGCTGCTTTTTATGTAAATTGTTTTTTTAGTTTTTTTAAAACAAACAAAACGAACAAGAAACAACCCAAACCAAATCTTACTGAAACTTAAGCTTTCACCTGTTATTTAGTGCACCTCCAAATTAGAGGACTCATTTTAATTGTGTCAACAAAGCTAAACATATTAACTTTTTGTTGCTAATATACTAAGCATCATTTCCCAGTCATAGCATTAGTGGAATTTGAGTAGGCAAGATGAAATTGCTCATAGTGGAATTTTGTCACTGCAACTAAGTTAAGCCCCCTATTCTTGCAAAAGTGCTGTGGATTTTTTTTCATCACTGAAGGCCATCAGAGTTTTCTGCAATTTCTGAAAGAACACATCTCCGTTAACTCAGTATGTTGAAGTTTGTATTGATTTTGTTTTGATTGGAAATCTTACTCCAACTTCTCAGTCCACTGCTGTGTATCTTTTAAAAAAAGTTAATGTAGTGTTTCATTTCATACTGGCTCATTAAATATCATAAACTCGTTTCAGTTTAAGACTTTCAAAAGGAATATCTGAATTTTTTTATTTCAAAAGGTTTAGCAGGTGCTACAGCAACATCAGGACAAGGGGATTCTTCAGATGAGGTGAGACTGTTTTTAAAGACTATAATGAACTGCAATGGAGTATTAAATGGAGAGAATGCTTGCAGCCAAATCCCACAAACCTTAACTCTTCTATCTACCACATATTCTCTCAATTTTAATGATTAGAAATAATTGAGATATAAATGAATAGATATTATGCCTTTGATTTACTAAGGACCTCTTGAAAAATCCTTCTTTTTGCAAATAGCATTTCAGTTTAATATATGCGTGTAATGTAGAAGAAACTTGTGTAGGTAGTTCAAAAATCACTATCAAGTAAATTGGGCTTGGTTAAAGCTAACTTAAAGCATGTGATTCTGTGAATGGTGTTAGCAGTTTTTGGCACTTGAGAATCCAGCTGAACTGGTGATAGCAGCAGTGAGAATTTCTTTGTAGATAAATTCCCATGTGTAGACTTGACCTTACTTAATAAACACATTGAGTGGGAGTGAAAAGGAGGGAATCTCCTTTAAGATTGAGCTGTAATAAATACATGAAATTTAAGGAGGGAAGTTTAATTCAGGTAGAATTACTGTATCAATTTATTCTCAGGTGTTGGTTTGGGTTTTTTTCTCCTACTATTTAAAACCCAATTTCAACTAGTAAGTCTTGGCAGCCGTTCTTGTAGGGTAGTATAACAAACTTGAAATAATACTAAGTGTAGTTTTTGTAGGATCTTTGCTTATGTTGAATTTTGTGTGAACAAGTATTGAAGTCAAACCAATTGTTTGTGTATGTCTAAAACAGTTGTATTACTTGTTTGCCTCTGTCACGAGCACAACAGCATCTGTTACGCTTTCAGCAGTGCTATTTATAATTTGGCATTTTTCAAAGTATTGCTTGCTGTTTTTTCACCATCACTTGACAAATAAACAAACAAACCCAAACAAACCCAAAACCAACCACAAAAGACTGCTGACTGTCACTTTTAAGGACCATGAAAGAAGAAGGTAATTTAAGTTAATGTTAATAACCTCAAGTAGTACTTCCAAATAAACTTTCAATGGCTCAGTGTGCTTCTTTCTGTTTTACTCCTGTAAGTGATGAGGAGAGGGGAATAAACTGAAATTGTTCAGAGTCTGAAGAGAGATTGGATATTGCTGGTATTTCTTTTGTGACAGAAGTCCAAGAGGGAGGCAGAGACAGATGGATTTTAGGGAGAATAAATTTTTTTATAAGGAAATTTTTTTTTTTTTTTTTTTCCCCAAGGAAAAGATATTTGAAGAGTAAAAAAAAGGGAGGAATTACAGCAACTGCATTATAACTTGATAGTTAAAGATACCTATTGTGTAGAGATTTTTCTTTCTGATCTCCAGGGTAAAAAGGTATTTTATTATGTTACTGCAGATGTGAGTTTCCTAGATTGAAATTCTACATACAGTCACATATCTGGAATCAATTTTAAAATGTTAATTAAATTATTAAGGTACATTGTAAAAAAGCACAAGAGCTTGTTTTGAAATCTTTATTTAGAAAATTTGTAAAAAAGAATGAGGAAGTAACATACAGCTAAAACATTAAGCACTCAAAAATGAGATGTTTCTTAGTATGTATTTTCACTTCTGAATTTTCCTTTCGTATCTTCAATAAAATCACATTGATACAGTATGGGATGCAATTAAAAATAATGTCAACCCTCAGTTGGTGGCATCTCTGGGGAAAGTGATTTTTTTATTTGCAGTTTTTTTCCTAATAATGGTCTGCTTGACAAATATGAATTGCTGAAAATAAGTCCAGTCCTTTCATCCAAAAGCCAAACCAGAACTGTGCAGGTAGAAGGCTGAAATGCTTATTAGAAAAATGTTACTCGAGAAAGCAGAAAAAAGTTACCTTGTTTTGACTTCTCTTCCTCTACCCTGCCCTCCCTTGTAAGTCATAAAGAGTATATAGAGCTTTTGTAATGCTTTTTTATACTCTCTTATAGCAGAGTAAAACTGTGTTCTAATGAAGAAGTGTGGCAAGAGTACACTTTTAACTGGATTTTCTTCCTCTGGTATTTAAGATGAATTTATAAAGGTTAATGTTTTTTCTTACCAAGTGAGTCTTAAATGTAGCATTGTTTCACAGATGAAAGGCTAGATTACAAAATTTACATAGGCTACAAATTAGAGCAGTGCTTCTGCAGGGTACAAAATAGCTTGAAAAGTTTTGCATAGTTTGGTAGTTAGTTTCACTTCTACAATAGTAGATGGTTCTAAGCTAAAAATAAATCTGAAGGATCGATTTATCCTGAGATTGTTGTGGGTTGTTCCTCCCACCCAGTAGTATAGGCTCACTTGTGCTTTATTTCTCAGATGGTTTCTGTTCCATCCTGTAGTATTGTGTAGAGAACTCACCATTAGTTTCTTTTGTTAGCTTTTCTTTCTCATGTTTTCCTTTTGTGAAAAAGGAGAAAAAAAAGTCTTGTCTAAACCTGTCCTCCTACTTAAGAAATTTTTATGTTCTGAGGAATCACTTTTACCACAGTGACGAATGAACCTTTTTGGACATCTCTTTTTGGCTGCCCTTGTAGTGTATTGAGCACCGAATGCTGTATTACTCAGTTAATACACTTATTGGCTCCAATTGCTGTTTAATGTAATCATAAAAAATCAATTTATGGTATATAATATTTAAAGTTTATTATTTGCCTTTACAACAGATGTGGCACACCATAGGCATATTGCTAAATATTATGTTAAATAAACCTACATAGATCTTTGCTGTTATCCAGGTATATTTACACAGCATTGTCCAATGGGTAAAAATAAGGTGTTTTGCTTAGTTATTCTCTTACTTTTTATCCCTGGGCTTGTCAGACACCATGTGACCTAGCACTCTCAATCTCACGGCTGTTAGAACTCCTGCACTGACATTAAGATGTAATCCTACCTTACTGAAGCAATGGAAGCCAACTGTCTAACATTGTGGAGGGGAAAAAGAGAGTTCTCACAAAAGCATTTCTCATAAGTCACTCAATTTTTCTTCTTTTTATTAAAATAACTTCAAAAGTTGCAATAAAGACTGTTAGATGTTTATGTTTTTCTCATACTGCATTTTATTTGCCAGAGCAGTGATGTTGGAGGCTATAATCCAGCACATTAATCACAAATGGTATACACAAACGCATTATTTTCTGGTTAAGGCCCCTCTAAGAATTTTCTGGATTAACTGAGACTGCTGAAGCAGTCTTGAGACTTCCAGCTATCAACTTTCTAGCTACAGGAATTTAGGTGCCTCTTCTTCAGTCTTCTTCAGAATTGACTGGCTCCCAGTTGCAGTGCAAAAGTAGCATGTGTTCACAAAGACCACAGGACACCTAAAAGTTCAAATGTGTGTCCATCTTAAAATGAATCTTCAGATGAAGGTACTGAAAAGATAGGAAAATACAGGCTTTTCATGAATATGAAACTTTTGGTCAGTTCTTGGATATAAAATATGAATTTCTCCCCAGGGAAGGACAATAACTTCCTGAGTATCAGGTTCTTTATCATTGTAGTGAAGTTTGGAATAAAATACGGCATTTGCTAAGAGGAGAATGATATTGATGACTTAGTTTTAATAGTAGGTATCTGCATTAATTATCTCTAATTTTACTCGATCCAGTAGGAATCTTTATTTCCACTGTTGGATTAGGACTACCATTGTTGGTGAAGATCCATGCAGCATTTAATATAGTCTTGTAATATCACATTCTTTTATAACACCTAGTGTTAGATTTTGTAAAGTGGTGGTGATGATGTTTTTAACTTGCACTGCATTTTGGAACCTTTAATATTCTGTTTGCAGAGTGCCTTGAAAGCTTCAGATGACAAGTGCTTGTGTAAAGTGTTTCCATTATTCTGTAGGGAACAAGCAGTTAGAATTCAGCAATTAGACTTGACCTCTTAAAGGTGTCAAAAATACTTCATTCTTGCATCAAAACTTCATATTGATTAGAAAATGTATAGCTAATTGCCTGTGTTGCCAACTCTAACAGTCAACATGTTGGCTAATTTTTCTTTTGGGAAGCAAAAACCCCAAATTGTACAGATGAATGAGGTGAAACCTTGGATGTGCAACAGTTAAGTTTTTTGTAGTGCTAAACATTTTTGTAGCAATCAGTTTCAGAAATCAAAGCAAGAAACCTTATGAAATTAATTAAATAGATGAAGATGTCTGAACTTGCAGATAATAATGTTGCCTGTAGGGTTAAAAAGGCAATTTAAAAAAGATGTGCTTGTTTTTCTACTGAGTTGCATGGAGTCCACTGGTTCCTGTGAACAGTAAAAGTAGTTTTCTGGTAAGAGTGTATTTGGGGATTTTCTGTTTTAGCTTGATAGTTAAACCAGAATTTTAAGAGCATACCATCTCTTGGCAATAGCATTCTAAATATACCATTATCAATTTTTTAAACTCTTCAGGAGGACCAGGATGGTAGCCAAGGTGTGGGCAAGCGCAAGAGGGTGAAACTAAGCAGCACCACCAAAGGTATTTATAAAGTACTGATCTCAGTTTATCATACTTGCTTTTTGTCTATCTTAAAAATTATGTAGGGATATCCATTCACTTCCCAAGCACTGGAGTGCTGCATGTGACAGGTATTAAGCATAGCAAAATCTAAAAAAGAATAGCAAGTGAAATTGTGGTAATTGGCAACTTTCCCTTGAGTGAGTACCACTGTCTGGGACTGTCTTTGACCAGTCATTTTGTCACCTTCATGTCGTAAGTCGACCTCTAAAAATTCGTCCCATTTTCACTGTGTGGCTGGCAAGGTTGCAACACAGCTTAGCAAGCAAGATGTTGATGTATTTGTTCTTAACAAGTATTTTTTTCATTATGCCCCTGTACAGTATGGTTGTGTTCTCAGGCAGGCAAGAATGGTTCACTCTGGTTCTGGCTGGTCTTTGTCTACCTTTCTAGTGATGTTTAAGAAAAGAGACTTGAATGAAGTCCTGTTTGAAACCACTCCATTATTTTCCTAGGTTGAAATTAGTCCTCTCTGCAATTTCTAGTCCAACATGAGCAGCACTTACATTGAGGTCAGTGCAAGTTCTAATTCAAGAATGGCCACAGGCTAGAGGCAAGGTAGCCCTATCCTGTGCTTGTCCTTGTCAATTTTTTGTGCTGAAGTGTTTAGTAATAGTATTTAAAATACTATTTTTATTTAAATAAGAGCACTTTTTGTTTTTGTGGGGGTTTTATTTTGTTGGTTTTAATTATGAGTATCAAGAGGCTGATAAAGAAAGCACAAAGAAATTGCAAGTCTTGAGAAAAGAACATTCAGGTGGAAAACCTTCAGGTGAAGGCTGGAATAAAATTTCTGGAAAGGCTTTGAGTTGATGGTTTGGAACTTGAATTTGAAGTGCAAGGGTTCATGAGGTCAGTAAAGAATTTGGAAGGTGGTGTGAGGAGTATGGGAAAGCAGGATTGTTTCTGGTGGTTTCAGATTGAAGGAAAAAGATTGGGAAGCTGGAAAAACAGCTAAATGGGCAAGAGGGGTGTTAAGAGGTGATCTTAGAAATAGTGTGTGAAAGATTGTGGCAGAGAATAACAGTGTGGAAGAGGAGGTAGTTGGAGGAGTGCAGGAAACTTGCAGACATCCAAGGAAAGCTCTCTTACTTGAATTTTTGAGGCTGTTGTCTAAAAGAGAAGTTTAGAGTCAGGTAACTGAGTCAGGTAGGGAAAAAAAAGAAGTGTGTTTCTGATTCATAATAACTGATTATGGGAAATAGGCAGGGAGGAAGCTCAGTTTTAGAAGCTGCCAGATCTGAAAACCAGTATCAGCAATGGCATTTCAGGAAAAGGGGTTCTTTAATTCAACATTTCATTTCCCCCCAGGGTTGTAGTCTTCCCCCTCTGAGGCATCCCAACATGGACTGTGCTCATGATGTTGATAGCTTCTAATATCAGCCCCAGAGGAGGGAGTCTGCCAATGGGGGAAGGGTAAGTATCTGTTTTTATTAAATATTGAATAGTTTTCTGAAGTTTTCAGTATTCATATTTTATGTCCAATAGGGTATAAAATAAGAGTATGAAAAGAAAATTTTAGAAAACTGAGTATTGAATAAAAACAGATTTACCTTTTCCGTATAAGCAGACTCCCAGTCCCATCCTAGGTCTCTAGTGGTACTGTCTTCATAGAGGCTTATTTATATGCTGGGATATCTTGGAATGCAAGGCTCATGTTCCAGAGAGATGTTTACAACAGTTGGAAGGGTTTTCTGTGGCACTAGGAAAGAATAAAAGGTGTCATTAAAAAAATACAGGTTTTATGCTGACGTTCACTGATACAGGTATGGGACTGAGTATTGAGAGGATTTTTATTTTACTCTTTCAAGATCTGCATCCATCCAAAATACCAGATGCTTAAGATAATTCTAAAACCACAGGCACTACTGACTTATTTTTGTAATTATTATTTGTTGAAATAAATTAAAAATCATGTGGCACTTTTCACAAGAGCAGGGACATTACTCCCAGTGTTCTTGACAAATTTTCCAACTTGGGTAAGAGCGTTCTGCCTACTTAAATTCTGTAGCAGGTATAAGTGTATATATATTCTGTCCCTGCCTGAAACTGCTGCAGTCAGTTTCAGGACAGAGCCTTGGGCGACATAGTTTAATGCGCGGTGTCCCTGCTTATGGCAGGGGGGGTGGAACTAGATGATTTTAAAGTCCTTTCCAACCCTAACTATTCTATGATTCTATAAAGAATTTGGTATGTGCTGTTCAATTATGATACGTGTTAGAGAAAGGTGCACATGAGTGACAGATGAGGTGGTGTGCCACTTGTCTCCATGCCTGGTGTTCTCACTCAGGGGTATTTGGCATGTGCCTAAACCTGTGGTGTCTGTTCTGTGGATAGAGGACTTCAGTCTGCCTGGCTACCAAGCTTTCATGGGCACTAAAATATCATACACAATTTCTTAACAAGAGTTGAGGAAGAGAACATAAATGATCATCATATGTTTGCTGCAATAGGTGATGTGTAATACTTTACAAATACTTTAATATTAAAATATTTCATGATCCTTTGAAGGTAATTTTTTATTTTGGTGCTTGTAGAATGTGTTGAATAAAACATATTCTTATCTTTGTGTGGCTTGCTAGAGTCTTGAGGAGATCCCTAAAACTTAAATTATTTGACACTACTTATGATCTTTCGCAATTCCTGATATGTTTAGGCTGATTGGTCACTTGACTGGGGAACTCTGACCTTTGGCAATGGTGGAAATTTGAGGTAATTCCTGCTTAGGAAGTACTCAACTGCATATCCTGTTTAGCATAGGCAAGACGCTATCCAGTGCAGTGCCTGAAGCTGTCCTACTTCAGTGAAGTGGCAAGTCTTCAAGGCTAGATGATGTTCAGCTTAAGTGTTTTGAGTCTGTGCTGATGGGAACACAGTCCCATTGGAATATGGCATTTGGGGGGGTTCATGTGTGTGTGCGCATGTCCCAGGTCTAATCTATTTCTAGGTGTAAAGGAGCATTATTATCGTTATTTTTCTTTTAGTCCTTACAGGTTACAGGAGTGAACAATAGCTGTTGTAGTTTTAAATTATAAATAATCTCTTAGAAGAATGATGATAAAGACTCAGTGTTTTACTGTATTATTTTAAATGGAGTTAATACGATTTATGCTTTGTCAAGCCATAGTTTCATGGGCAGTTTATTCTAGCAGAGGTCAGTTTCCGCAGCTTTGCAATTGGGAAACTGATATGCTTAAAAACGTCACTGACAGAATAGAAAGATGGCTTGATTCCTACATAGGTACCCTACAGGGATGTACTGTCAGCATGAGTAGGGGTCAGAGTGAATGGCCAGGAGCTGAATGGGGAAAGATGAGACTCTCTCTTCTGGTACCATCAGGAGCTAGTGCCTGATTATCTGATTATGGGAATTTTTCCGTTTAAAAAAAACCCCAAACAATAGCCATCTAACAACTGTGTGGTTGGTCAGTCAGAACATGCGTTGCTTTAAAAATAACTGATACGTTATTGCTTCTATTTTGCTTGTTTAGAGCTTTATAAACAGAATGTGTTCTTAGGTGATAGAACTCATCACTTAATCAAATTGTATTTTGTTGTTTTGCTTTCTTAACTTAAGTTAAAGAGTAGTCTATAGGAATAGTTTCCCTCAATTAAGCGGCTCTGTAAATATTGTGCATATTGCTGTGATTCACTACAGTCGGTGGAGCTATTACAGTAAGGTGATGTGATTCAATGCAAACAGTGAAGACTAGACTCTGTGTGGTAGAATTGTATGAAATATTTTCATTGGCTTCTCTGCAAGGTCCTTTTTATTGTTATAGACTGACACTGCAGTGTTGGCCATGTTCATCTTCCCTGAGTTTTTTTAGAAAAATAAATATTTACAGAGTGCACAAAGATGTTCTTAGATTTTTGTTACTGAGTTTTATGCAAGACAGTGCAACTGCACTGCCATTGCTTTTAGTTTTCGTGATTATTACATTACACATCCCCTCCTCCAACCTTTTATGCAGATCAATCTATCATGGATGTTTTGAAGCATAAATGTTTTCTAGAAGAATTATTATTTTGGACAATAAAATACGAGTTTCCACAGAAGATGGTGACTTTCTTACTCAACATGCTGCCAGATCAAGATTATAAGGTACTCGCCTTACTTCATTCAAACTTAAAATGTCTTTACTTACTTTCATACTTACTGTGCCTTGCATGAGACCATATGTCTATATTTGAATAATAAGCAGTAAAATGCAGATATTTTTATATTGTTTTGAGTATTCTGTTGTAAGGTCTAAAGTGTATAGTATTTGAAGAGAAAAGTGAACAAAACAAGATGGATAATTCTGGAGCAGCAGTATTAATTTTGGTCTCACGGTTTGTTTTTTTCCTTTTTGGCTGTTAGTACTTATTTGCATGTGTTGGACCTTATTTTGGTTTATTTTACTTTGTAAATTAGGTTTTTATCAGGTAAAAGATGTGGATCAGCACTGAATGATTCTGTAGTGTGATATGACTGGTAAATAATTGCAGTGACTTTGTTCCTGTTGCAGCTGTCATAGGCAGTGGTTTCTCCGTATAGACCATTACAGTGTGAGTGTTCTTGCTGCAGCTATGCCCTAGGTGCTTTTGGCAGCCTTCCAGGTGCTTCCTTACAGAGCTTTGCAGTTGTCCGTACCAAGTGTCTCCTGGCATGGAGTCATGGATACTGGATGTCATCTTCCTGTTTTGAATCTTGGTGTGCAGCCAGGTTTGGTTGTTTGCTCTACATGTTCCCGAGACCTAGTATACATAGCAATCAGGCTTAACATTTTGCTCTGATCATGTCATACCTTTAAGCCATGCAAATATTTTGGACCTTCTCGATTCCTGCTGGGGATTTGCAAAGATGAAGAAATCCTGAAGTCCAGGCATGCAGATTTCTTCAAAGATGTCTATTTATAATAGGACAGCCCTTTATTCATGCCCCCTTAAAACGCTGCTATATCAAAGCAAAGGATATGAAGATAACTTGGAAGGAAGAAAATGATAAGATACGGTCTTTCAGCAATATTCTGTCCAGGTCAAGACAGCAGTTTGATTTGGGCTGCCAGCACAGATTCGTCTTGGTCTTGGATTCAGCTATTACATGAGGAGATGTGAGGACTATCTTAACTGATGATCCCTTGTCATGAAGCTTCATATTTGGAGACCCGTGTGGACATACAGTTCTCCTGATCCATTGCCAACTAAACGCCTGCCTGTAAAAACACCCAACTGTTGGTAGCATGCAGAGGAATCTGGTAAGTGTTGCTAAGTTTACCTTTTTACTGTACTGCATAATAACAACACATGTTAATGATTATGAGGTCTTCTTTCCTTTGACAACAAGCCACAGTCTTCAGTGGCTTTCTTCGTTGTGTTCATAGTCTTCCTTCATTATGTACTTGGAAAGAGATCATGTTATATTTAGTTTCATAGAATCATAGAAGAGTTAGGGTTGGAAAGGACCTTAAGATCATCTAGTTCCAACCCCCCTGCCATGAGCAGGGACACCACACACTAAACTATGTCGCCCAAGGCTCTGTCCAGCCTGGCCTTAAACACCTCCAGGGTTGGAGCATTCACAACTTCCTTGGGCAACCTACTCCAGTGCCTCACCACCCTCACTGTAAAGAGCTTCTTCCTTATATCTAACCTAAAATTCCCCTGTTTAAGTTTAAATCCATTACCCCTTGTCCTACCACTACAGTCCCTAATGAAGAGTCCCTCCCCATCATCCTTGTAGGCCCCCTTCAGATACTGGAAGGCTGCTATGAGGTCTCCACTCAGCCTTCTCTTTTCCAGGCTGAACAGCCCCAACTTTCTCAGCCTGTCTTCATAAGGGAGGTGCTCCAGTCCTCTTACCATCCACATGGCCCTCCTCTGGACTTGCTCCAATAAATGTTCTCTAATGCTCTCTAATGGCTGCCACTTATGTCTGGAAATCAATCCATCTTTCACTTGTCAGCACAATAATGTTTAATAATGTTTTGTGTTGTTACCAATTTCATACTGTGTTTGATTAAAACAGTTAATTTCTATGTACAACCTTTATTCCTACCACAAATCCTAAGCATTTGGAATCTTTTAGAATCTGTGTTGAGTTTTTAATTGCTGTGACTAAAAGGTGTTTTTCAGTAGTAAGGAAACTCAGAGCAGGAAGTGTATCACACAGCAATATTAGGGAGGCAGTAACACCATTTTTTCCCAAGGTACCTGTGCTTTGTTGCAAAATTGTGTCAGTGACGCATGAATTTGTATCGTGTCTATGAGGATTGTGGCTCATTTACGGGGACTGGCTCTGCCTCTTACCAGTGTACAGAGAAAACATACCATTTTGGGATGAATTAGAAGAATGTTTTGTCTTTCAAGCTTCTCTTTAGCTTTTATGAAGGAAAAGCTTGTTTGCTGTTTAATCATGATGATTTCTCAAAACAGTAGGAACACCTGGAGGGATATAGATAGTTCCAGGTGATCTCTCAGCTCTCTGCTACTTTCTCCCATCCCATCTACACCACGTTTTTTTTCTGTCTCTGCTTTTGTGCAGTTGGTCTGATTCCTCATGAGCTGGTTTAGCTCATTAAATAATTTCCAATCATGATTTAATGAGCTAAATCAGCAGAATTCTGCTAGGTAGGTTTTCTGATAAACTGAGCAAGCTAGCCAGACACAGAGCTCAGAGCTGGCTACCTGTGTGTGTTCTGAAATTGCTGAAATCTCTGGCCTCTGGCGTAAACACAGTAGAGCTGACTGAATCCACTGCGCTATGTGCAGCAGTCAGTGAGCCACCAGCAATCTCTGTTGCACAGATTCGTTTTTAAATAGGAGCACAAACTTCTCTTTTTAGGATTCCCAGTATTGAAAAGGGGTGGGCCAAAACCCTGGGTTAACTTCCCCCCTTCCACCTTTTGCATTTGGGAGAGACAGCACATAACGATGTGGTCTTTGCCTTACAGGATTTGTGCCCAAGGCATCTGTTCCAGCACTGTCTGACATTTGAAGCTTTGAAGACTTACAAGTGAAGAAAAAGAAAACAGAAGAGAAATTTACCAGACCTTCTAGGAAAATAGAGGTGTTACAGCATGGGCAAGGTTTCTGACAAGAGATAAAACAAAAGGCCAGAGAAATAAAACTGACCTTCACATGACCAAGGAGAAAGCAAAGAAGGAAGCTGATGGAAGAGTGTAAATCATCTAAGAGCAGAGCCCTGCTGAAATCTGGAAAAGTAGAAGTAGAGAAATGCAGAAGCATCTGGTAGAGATAATTAATCAACAAACAATTATCAGAAATGCAGTGCCTCGTCAGGCACCTCCCATAGTGAACATTGAGGCAGCTATTACAGCAATAGGACTTCACTAACCTCTGGATATGCTGTTCTACGGATTCTGTAGAATATTTTTTCTATTGGAAATTTAGTTTTATCATGGCTCTCACCTGGCAGAGTTATCTGTTTCTTTGCATTGAGAAGATAAATATGGGAGATGGAAGTTCGAACTAAAACATGGGGTTGATGTTAGGCTTCTAGAAGTTTTGGGATCATTGAGTGGCCGCCAAGACAAAAGGCCAGATGAAAAAAATAACTTTGTTTTTGCATAGGCTAGAAATTTAGAAGCTGCATAAATTCTTACAGAGTTAATTAGTGAAGGTAATTAAATGTACAGAAAACATGTCTTAGGAAGCCACTTGCAAATGGTTGGAAGCTGAGTAAGTATTTGGAAAGACATGTTATGTAAATATCTGCATTCTTGTTCCATTCTTCATTTTTCCTTAGTTACATATATAGCTTTGGCAACTCAAAGATAGGATACTGAGCTGGATGGCCTGATTTGGCCTACTATGGTTATTTTTATATATGAAATGCAGTTTGCCACAGTATTTCAGTGTTTTAACTGTGGAAAGGATAATTTCTCCCTATCTTTCCTGGGTTCAGCTGTAGCAGTTATTCTTCTCCTTCCTAGTAGCTGGTGCAGTGCTGTGTTTTTGACTTCAGTCTGAGAACAAAGCTGATAACACCGATGGTTTTAGTTGTTGCTCAGTAATGTTTACTCTAACCAAGGACTTTCTCAGTCTCATGCTCTGCCAGGGAGGAGGGGAAGCCGGGAGGAAGCAGAGACAGGACACCTGACCCAAACTGGCCAAAGGGCTATTCCATACCACAGCACGTCATGCCCAGTATATAAACTGGGGGGAGTTACCCGGAAGGCCCAGATCGCTGCTCGGGTTGGGCTGGGTAGTGGTCGGTGGGTGGTGAGCAATTGTATTCTCTCCCCTTGTTATTTACCTTATCATTATTTTTATTGGTGGTAGCAGTAGTGGTTTGTATTATACCTTAGTTACTGGAGTGCTCTTATCTCAACCCATGGGAGTTACATTCCTCCGATTCTCCTTCCCATCCCTCTGGGAACAGGGAGAGTGAGTGAGCAGCTGTGTGGTTCTGAGTTACCGGCTGGGCTTAAACCACGACACTCTCAAGATTGGAAAGGATTGTGTTTGTTTAGCTTCAAAGTGAACATAGGAATAAAGCTTGTGTCATTTATTTAAGTGTATTATGGAGTCTCTATCATTATACTATATTGATAGTGAATCTACAGTACTTTTAGAAATTCACTATTATACACAAAGCACAAAAAGTTTTGATGAGTGCTGATTTTAAATAAATAAATACAACCAAAATTTGTCCTTTGAGAAGGACCATATTTTTACAATCATCTTGAGCACTCTGTTTAACAAGTAAAATGTAGTTCCTACATCTCAGAACCTGAGAATCCTATCTAAACATTATACGGTGTGAAGAAGTAATACAGAAATAAAGTATACTTTTTTTTTACTGGCAGCATTAATATGCTAACTTCTTAAAATATCAAATGTATCATTTGTGTCTGAGACGTAACATTAATAGCGTAAATATCGTAATGTTTGTTTTAAGTGTCATTGCCTGCGCTTAAAATTGTATCAAGCTTTAATTTAAAAGAAATCGTATAATAGAATGATACTGTATTAACTGTATAAAGGTATTGAGCAAATGTTGTTCCAAGAAAGCTTTAGCTGAAAATAATTACCCTTGAGCTGTGTGCCGTATGTAGAAGGCACTCAATTATTATAGTGTTTTCCATCATTGTGGACCAGTTAAAGGAAGGCAAGTTAAGCTGTGTTGTAGTGTTTCCTGCAGTGACATCCCCATCACCATCCTGGTCTGGTTTTTGCATGAGCAACTTTATTTTTGAGGTATTTGCTGGAAGAAGCAGTCTTTGTGTCCAACAACAGTGTTATGGCATCCTGATATTTTTGGAAATATTTTTGAAATGAGAATAACTTGGTAGTGCTGTAATAAAAATATGGGAGCACTGAGTCTGAGGCAGGAAAAATGAAGTATTGATTTGTATGCAGTCTGGTGAAAACACAGCTGTCTGAGGCTGGTTTTCATATTTCTGATTTTAAGCTTATAAAAGGTTAATATTCCCAGAAGGAAAAGGCAGGGGATTTTAGACTTTGGGCTGAAAATTTTCTGTGCTACACAGGTTGTATTATCTCTTCTTATGAAGCCAAGCAAGTCCAGATGGTGTTAATTCGGAACTTAAAGTACTGAGAAGTGAGTTCAAAGCTGGCAGATATGCACACAATATGTAAGCAGGGCAAAAGGTTGGTTTGCAAATCAATTTGAGGCTAATAGAGTGGGACAGGAAATTACACTAAGATTTATATCTACATGTATTGATACATTTAAATACCTGGTTTAAAAAACCCCAAACATTTGGTGAAGAATAGCAAAGCTTGCTATTTTCTTAATTTTTTTTTTTTTTTTTATTATTGGGGAGAAAGTGCTAAAAGTTTATTAAAAGAATATAGGATGTTGTGATAGCAAGTGGAATTCAGTGTTGAGATGTCATCTTTGACAGATGAATGAAAATCTCACTCCATGGGTAAATGAATGCAAAGTGATAAGGCAGCTGTATTAGGTACTACTAATCTCGCTGTTCATGGTGTATCATTTTTAGGACATCAGTCCCTGGTTTAGGATGAAAAAAAATTAGGATTAATTAATTATTAGACCTTTACTGCTTTTATAGGTAGGCTGAGACTTTATATTCCTGCTTTTTTTTATTGTTGGCTTTTTTTTGTTTGTTTTTGTTTTTTTGTTTGTTTTTTAATGTGGAAAGTATAGAATGAGAAGATTAGATTTTGGGATAAGGTAGTAAAATTGGAGGCAGTTACCCCTGTCTATAGATTGGTCTTTTCATGTGGGCTGTTTCTCAAAATTAGACATAGGATACTTAGACCATCAGTTTTGGTTTGTCATAGCAACTGGTGTTTCCCAGGGTATGCTGATAGTATTTTTGTAAAGGATTGTTTTATAATGAAAGCAAGCTGTGATTTTTTTTTTTTATTTTTTTTTTTGTATGGTGCTTGTTAACATCACAATTTCTTTGTAATTTACAGATTGCTTTTACAAAAACTTTTGTTCAGCATTATGCTTTTATTATGAAAACATTGAAGAAAAGCCATGAATCCGACACAATGTCTAATAGAATTGTGCATATCAGTGTTCAGTTGTTCAGCAATGAAGAGCTAGCACGTCAAGTAACAGAAGAATGTCAGCTGCTGGATATTATGGTCACTGTTCTGTTATATATGATGGAGAGTTGCCTTATTAAAAGTGAATTGCAAGGTAGGTTGATTTGCTTGTTTTGCTTATTTTCATGGATAGTAAATTGATCGTAGAGGAATTTAATTGCTTTCTTTAGTAGTCAATCTACCCTCCAACCTCTCCCCAAAAATGCACAGGTTCTAGCAAGATATGGTAGAGGCCAAGTCTCAAAATTTCCTGGAAGTACAGTTATCAAGAGTGACACTGATGTTCTATGCTTTGGTTTGTAGGGTTTTCTTTTGTAGGACTGTTACACAGTTAAGAATACAGAGGTGCTTCATTTATTTGGTCAAGTGTGTAAATAGTCTTTGTGAAGCTCATATTTGAGTGAGAAATTACTTATGCAGATTGAGACCCTTTACTAATTTAAAAATATTCTCAAAGTATTTCACCAGCTATTTGAAGTATTTACAAGTGTTTTAATTTTTCTCACCTGTGATTGTCTGAATAAAACTTGATAGAGAAGAATGATTTAATACTTTGGTTAACAGAATGGCAATTTGTATTAGTGTACACTGTGTAACTCTTCTAGTGAAAACAGCTGTCCTGTTTCTACCCTCCTTGTTTTACCTGTCCTTATCTGAAAATGGTGGCACAACAAATCTTGCTGACTTCTGCTTTTCATGCTCTTGTGTACCAGGACACTAATAGACCGCATACCTCTCAGCCCTCTTTATCCTAGTTTGAATTTGAAAATACTCTCTAGATAGGCTGACTGCTGCTGCCAAAGAAGTACTATCAACTTTTACAGGAAATTCTGATTTTTATTGTCTCAAGCATCCTTTGTCTCCAAGTCTATGTATGGCCTAATACAGAGCAACTGTACTGAAATGGGAAGTTGTCAGTCATCTAGCTAAAGAGTGCCCTCAGCTGCACTTCAGCATGAAAAATTTTTCTGTTGCCTTACATAGATTGCTTTACAGTATTCAGAGGAAAGTGTTGGTACTTTAACAGTTTGTATATGAAGTGACTTTTGCTAAACTAATGCCATATTGGTGAAATGTCATTTAAAACTACTTTTAAGCATCTACTGAATGTTACTGAATGCAGCCAAATAGAAAACGGTTGTAACTGTGATTAGACATTCTCTGAAGAAACTTCTTGATAATTAATTTTGTAAGCTGGAGCTGGTAAGTTAAATAATATCAGATATATTTGTAGTAGATTTGTGAGAAAAGACTTACCCCTGGAACAGCCATCCCAAGACATGAAGTTACCTTGTCGAAACTAAAAAGCACCAGAGATTTTTGTTAGCTAAGTCTCCATAATGGAATCTGTACAGTGTTCTTCAGTGTTTTCACTATACTGCCTCCTTACTGCTTTGTATAGAAGGGGTTGGGCATACTGTAAATTGACAGAAAAAAATTAATAAAATACTTTATTGTTTTCTTCCCTCCTCATATTCTCATTGTCCTTCTTTTGCAGTTCTGTGGGCTTGTATCTTGTGTCAGTTCAAGGTATCTCTCGTGATGCTGGAAATAGTGATAAGTCTGTTAGGAGTTTGTGCTGGTGAGACAGATGGAGAATTGTGTTTGTGCAGCTAGTGCAAGCAAATAGGTCATTTAGTATCTGAATGAGATGAAGTTTACAAATCTAGCCAACGGTTAGGTGGAGAAAACATGTTGGAGAGGAGCAAGGAGAACATGGAGCCAGGTTTAGTTTGCATTACTAACAGATCATAATTGTCTTTTGGATAGCTGACACATGTTAAAAGTATACAGTTCATGGAGGGTATTTGTGGATGCTAAGTGACAAACTCTTTTTACGAAACAGAGTTGACTGAGGAGCTGTGTTGATACCAACTTTGAAAGTGTTACTAGTTCAGCTTACTGCTCTCACATGCGGTGTGAAGAGGGGCAGATGCTGCAGCTGGCTCCCTAGGAAGATTTATGTCCTTAGGGTCTTAGAGATTTTTTTTCCCCACTCTTCCAGCATTTTACTTCTCCTGAACTTTTCATGGGAGAATTTCTACACCAAGGAACAGTTGTTTTGGTAATGATGCATCCTTTAAAGAAATCACCTCTTTGACCTTACGTTAACCCTGGCTTGTAGAGTGCTCTAGATAAGAGGCAATGCCACTGCCAATTTGAAGTATTGGTGGATTTGTCTAATCTATACTCAGGCAAAGAATCAGCAACATGTAACTTGGCTCTTTGCAGAGTCCTTCAGCAGGTTCAAGCAAAGTCAGCAGAGATGTTACCCTGTTCTTGGACAGGCTGTGTGAGCACATGGGAACCAGGCAGTTCAGCAACAAGACCTAGTTTCCTTTCTTTGCAGATGTACCACATAACATGTGAGATGAAAGAGTATTTGATCAACTGTGGCAGAGAAGTTTGAGAAGCTCAGCAGAGCACTTCTGGCCTCCTGTTCCTTTCTGTGCTTCAGTGTAATAGATAGGAGTCAGTCTTAAGACATGGAGCTCTATATTACCTTATGGTAAAAAGAAGGTATCTGTTCACAGTTGTGTGCAACTTTAGCAGTCTGTTTTTCAGGATGAAATCTCATTCGTTTTTCGGACTGTGCTGTGTTCTTGGGAAGTAAAACTTCTCAAGATCAAAATATTGTATGACTTCAATTTAGAAAACTGTTGACATAATAGGTAAGAGAGGAGTTTGGTTTTGTGATTTCCCCTTCCTTGGTACCAGTAAACCAACAAAATAAACAAACTCAGAGAAAGAGGAAAAACAAGTATTTTCTTCAGTAGTCACAACAAAGGACAGGGAAAAAGGCTTATATATACCAAAGGCAACCACTTCAGATGCAGATCTGCCTAATCAGCTGGAGACTGTAGTCTCTTAATAACAGTCTTTTAGCTGTGTCTGTGCTGTACTGATGACCCTTCTCACTGTGTAAAGAGTAACTACAAGAGTCCTTCAGTGTATTTCAGCTGGGCAAAAGCCATCGCCAGGGGCTGATCAGCAGATGCAAGATTCTTTTTTTCTGTTCACTTGAAATAGAATAGCAACTGACAGATAGGTTCTGGAAGTTATTTCCTCTTGGATTGTGAATTCAGGACCAGTCCTGTTTCCCTTCTGGTCTTTGCAGGGCTCCCTCTTACAAAAATCAGATAAAGAGATTTGTTTGACAGCCATAGAGAATGTACTTCTGTGCTTTGGGAGGGGGAGGAAAGACATCTACTCCCTGCACCCACCATTTCTTCTCTTCTTGTGGGAACCTTCTCCTGCCCTAGTCTCCGGAAGGCTGCATAAACCCTCTTTCTGTTCCAGATTCAGAGTGGAAATGCTTTTCTCTGCTCTCCTCAGACTCAACATACCAGTATAGATTTTGATACCAGATTCCTGTCTGAATGCTGTCAGGTAGCTTGCTTGCTGGAAGTGTGTCAAACTCAAAATACGTTTGAGATGTCCATAATAGGAATTGTATTTCTTGGTCTTTTTATACTTCTTGAGAGTATTCAAAGAAGACATAGCTGTGATGGTTTTACTAGTGCACTGCTTTTCCAAGGTTGCAATAAAG
>NW_009913533.1:46536-78473 GCF_000696875.1 Nestor notabilis | reverse complement strand
TGTGTGTTTCTCCTTCTGAATAGATCTGTGTTGATGAATCTGTGATGAGAAAACAGCCTCAGGTACCACAGAACAACCATTCTTCTTTTCTGCAGTTTTCTCTCTGTGTGTCTGATTACAACGTTACGGTATATCCTAATCGTTAGTTTTTGCATTATCTGGTGTAATAACTTTATTTAAAAATAACAACAAGAAGGAAAATAAATACTTTTTTCTTTTTTGAATCTAGATGAAGAAAATAGTTTACATGTTGTGGTAAATTGTGGGGAAGCACTACTGAAAAATAATACTTACTGGCCCCTGGTTAGTGATTTTATAAACATACTTTCACACCAAAGTGTGGCAAAGAAATTTTTGGAAGATCATGGTCTTCTGGTAACATGGATGAATTTTGTATCATTCTTTCAAGGTATGTGACTTTTATAATCAGTACTAATACAAGTATCTTAAGACAGCTTAACGTACACAGTAGCAAAATCCTTACAATGACCTGTATGTAAATATTTAAGTCATTAGTATTCTCATGAGTCTCTTTTCCTGGAAGGGATCAGTAAATTCTAGAAAGCAGGTATATCGGAAGATAATCTAATGGATGTTTGTCTTGTGTGGACTAGTTGAAGAGCAATTGCAACACACTTGACTGAGATGCATGGTGCCAGAATTCTCAGGTTGTATTTAAAGGACAAATTGTAACTTGTGGTAGAAGTGTTTTACTGGTGAAGTTCTAAATTTAAATATTTGGTAAATTAATCTGTGCATGTTAATGTCACCTGAAAAGCAAAGACTGCAGTTACTAGCCAACTGAGAGCTATTTCTCTTTTCTGCTCTATTTCTGTTCAAACTTCAATGCTTGTTTTCATACTTTATTCTACTCCTAGATAGGATAGATTGTTACACTTTGTGGGGTTTTTTTGTCTTATTATATGTGTGAATGCATAATACTGAAGATACTGCATTCCACTTAGCTCTAGTTAAATATTTTGGTTGTGTAACTCTGCTTAAATCTTTGAAGGTATGAATTTAAATAAACGAGAATTAAATGAGCATGTGGAGTTTGAATCACAGACATACTATGCTGCGTTTGCTGCTGAGCTGGAAGCCTGTGCCCAGCCTATGTGGGGTCTTCTGTCACACTGCAAAGTTAGGGTAAGACTAACATTTCTCTGTCATTATTCTTAGTTTTATTCATGACATACTCTAGGGTTGTCAAACCTGAAAGGTCTGTCTGTTTTATGTTTGGAAGAACTTGGGTTTTTGCTGTCTTTTTCTACCAAATATATAAAACTGTGGTCGACTGGGATTCTGTGTACAGTGACTATAGAATTCATGAGTGTACCTGATTTATTGTCTCCAGCACTGGGACTACAAGGTCAGGATGTGTACAGTCATTCCATATGACTGTATATATGGAATAATGTGATGAATGTCTCTTGAGTCATTCTGTGTTTGTTTAGTGGGAAAGCAGATATATATGTCATCCTAATGCGATTATAACGTTGATTGTGTCTGCAAATGGATGCTTCATTATGGTGGGCGATGCAGTCTTTATGAGTTTGTGGTGTTTTACTAACAACCTGAGATGAAAGCCTCTTAGATTCTCACATCTCATGGTCTCCTAACTAGAGCAAAGAGTTGTTACTATTTGCTAGACTGTAAATTATATTAAGTTATAGTAAAAATCCATGACCTTACAGGAATACTTAACATGTGAAAAAACTTGGTTATTTTTTATGAAATCAATACTTACCTTTTGAAATTAGCTTTTTAAGATTCGTAATAGCATCCACGAGACTGTAATACCTGAATTGAACTGTGCACTGAAAAAATGTGTGTGAGCATGCCATGCAATTTTAAAGCAGTTTAGATCAGGAAGTTGCAAAAGCCTTTCCATGATTTAAGTTATGCTGACACATTATGAATATAACCATTTAAGAGTCTAAATTATCTTCTGAAAACTGAATTACAACTTTAGCTTTTTGAAGCATTCCTTCTTTTTAGTTTAGGATTGGGAGGGTCTGCCATTTGTTTAAGGCCCATGTGATTCCTTGCTTCACTTGTCGGCTTGTCGGTTGTGTTTTCACCCCCATGTTTGAACCCTTTGGTTGTTCTCAGTAAAATGGAAAGTGTTTTAGAAATTTCATAGTTTAATGTACTTATTTAGTGAAACCTGATGGGTGGGAAGAGATTCCAGTTTGCGTCCCACAGGAAAGTGGAGCCTGGCCGCTACAGAGGGTGGAGCAGCAGGATGGGAGTGTGGCTGTTTTATTTCCTGATGCGAAAGGTGTCAGAGCCAGTCAGCACTTGCACAGCTCCTGGCTGGCTAAAGCACTGCTGGCTTTTGCTTGAGAAATGTGTCATACATAGTGTGAAGGCAGGTCTGGAGTCTTGTGTTTATGGGGAGGGGAAGCTTAAAGGAAAAGTCCACTAAGAAGTCAGGCTTTGTAAGTTCTGCTGCTCACAGAGCAACTTGGTTTAGCTCCCACACCGCCTTCACTTCTTCACATCACTGCTTTGCTCCTGGAGGACAATGTATAGTTCTAGTATTGAAATATGATTTAATCTGAAATATATTACAGTTTTTAGGGCATTGTTAGAGAGTTCTATCATACAATCATTTTTAGTAGAAAAACAGTGGTGCTTAAAACGGTTTTGGCTTATATAGTACACTGGTTTCTCTTACTTCAGGAAACACAGGAATACACACGAAATGTTGTCAGATACTGCCTTGAAGCGCTTCAAGACTGGTTTGATGCTATCAACTTTGTAGATGAGGTAAATATCCCTAGTGAATTTAAGTGAAATACTGTGAAAATCTGATTAAACTTCAAAGGTGATACACTCCCTCCCTTCCTCCCCCCACCTACCCCCCCTCCCCCAATTAAATCATAGTTCTAGGTAGTGAATAAAAAAGGACTGCCATGCTGTAATTAGAGTTTGTAGTTAAGAGTTGCAATGTTATGTCCTAGGATTTTTTCTTGTAGATTCTTGGTGATTTAGATTTGCTGGTGCAAGCTTAAGTAGTGAGTCTTAAAAGCATTGTCATTCATGTGCTACTGTTCTGGTGAATGAGCTGAAGCAATAGCAAAACAAAGTCCTCTTCTGATATGGTAGTGGGAAGCAATTTTGCCACTTTAACAAGGGATACTTAATCAGAGCAGTGTTGTTACCTACTGGGGATTTAGTAAGCGATTAACTACAGTTGTCTGACTGAGGAAATTTATGAATCATTGGTAAGTGCAGGGAATGAACTAATATTAAGTTACTGAAAACAGTCCATCAAATGTAGATGTGTGAGGTACTGTTCTTGGTGGTTGTGAAAAAGACACTTGCAGGTTTGTGATTTTTTTTTTTTTTTTTTTTTCTTAATATATGATATTGAAATATTTTTATTTTACTTTCAGCCAGCTCCTAACCAAGTTACCTTTCATTTGCCATTGCACCGTTACTTTGCCATGTTTTTAAGTAAGGTAAGCACATGTTTTAGTCATGCAAAAGGTTGGAAATTCCCCGTTGAGTGTGATTGTTCAGTACAGTGTATGCTTGCTTTTGTTTTTAGGCTGTCAAATGCCAAGAACTAGATCTGGATACAATCTTGCCAGATCAGGAGATGCTGATGAAACTGATGATTCACCCACTTCAGATTCAGGTACAGGCAGACTTCTGACTTTGCAGATGTAGAGATATACAACAAAAAATAATTGCTGTCTGATTCTTTTAATCCCAGTCACTTAAACATATTTATAAGTATTTAACAGGGGTGAGTATGTCTTAATTGGGGAATATCAAAATAAGCAATATGTGACAGTAACAGCTAGAATAAACCGAATAGTTAGGATAATTTTTTTTTTCTATTTCCAAAATTAAATATGTGGCATTAATTATCATACTCTGACAAGTATAATGATAATATGCACTATAGCACTTCCAAAAGTTTAGGGAGAACCAACCCTTTGAAAACATGGAATTACATGTTCATGGAATAGCTACCAAAGGAGTGCAAGTTAAGAAACCTGAAGCTGAAAATTTCCTATTTTAAATTGAGAATGAGTTCAGGAAAAGATGCACGCTACCACTTCTTTTTAATTTTCAATTTGTATTTATTTGTATGTATGTAGTAACCGAGCAGTATTTGTAATCACTGCTTTTATTTCTAACTTTTTTTAACCATGATGCCTTCATTTTTGGAGTACTTGTAAAGATTTTAATAAATGCATAAATCACTTCATTGGCTTTGGTAACTTTTGTAGTCTGAAATATGCTTTTATATGAAAGTATAGTATGTGTTTCATAAACTTGCAGTGGTTCCTTTTCATCCCTTGCTCTCCAGAAGTATGCTAGTATTAAAAAAGGTGTAGTGTGTATGTATCAATATGTGCAATGATATATTGATGATTTGATAATGTTGAACTGAATAGCTGAATATCTCTGAAAGGTTTGTAACTTCTTATTTTATCTTCCCTGAACAGGCAAGTCTTTCTGAAATTCACAGCAATATGTGGGTTAGAAATGGTCTACAAATTAAAGGGCAGGCCATGACTTACGTGCAGTCTCATTTCTGCAATTCGATGATTGATCCTGACATTTATCTGCTGCAAGTAAGTTACGTTTTCTGAGAAGCCAAGCCAGTGCTTGTTTACAAACAAACTACTGAATCAAATGGATTTATTCTCTTTCTACAGGTCTGTGCCTCTAGGCTGGACCCAGATTATTTTATTTCATCTGTTTTTGAAAGGTAGGGTTAAAAGATGAATGTTCCTGTTCAGTGTTGTGTGAGCTGTTGGCTAATATATGCCATGTGAGAGAAAAGTTGGTGATGCACATCTTCACTGGTACAGCTCTGCCTAGCCAAAACTAACACTTAAGGGCTCTACCAAAAGAGGAACCTCAAGGTATATCCTTGTTTTTATACGGGATTGGCTTTTGATTCTGGATAAAACCCGGGTTTGAGAACAGATTTATTTGTATTAGCTTTTATATATTCATAAATGTAAGGTGTTTTCATGTGGAATAAATGTCACTATGGCACATTCCATAGTTAAACAAAAAAATCCAAATTTAAAAATAAGAGGGTTTTCATGTATGTTTATATTATGTATTGCGTTATGCATTTCATTTTGTATTAATTACGGGTTGTTGAATGAATGGTATCCTGAGTTTATTGGAACATTTCACTCTGGTGTTTTAATGTTGGAGAATGACCTATCTGACTTCACTGTTTGCTACGTAGATTTAAGGTGGTAGATCTATTAACGATGGCATCGCAGCATCAAAATACAGTTCTTGATTCAGAGCACGAAAGGTCCATGTTGGAAGGAGCCTTAACATTTTTGGTCCTTTTATTAAGTCTTCGTTTGCACTTAGGTAAGAATTGCTGCTTTAGGAATACTTGTATGTAAATAACATGGCTGTTTATTTATATTCAACATTTAGTAGCTACCATGAAGCTGATTAATCATATAGTAACTTAAAGCATATGATACTTGGTTTCATTTTTGCCAGTTACTGAATTACTGTGAGGGTGGTGAGACACTGGCACAGGTTGCCCAGAGAAGCTGTGGCTGCCTCATCCCTGGCAGTGTTCAGGGCCACATTTGAGCAACCTGGGTTAGTGGCAAGTGCTGCTGCCCATGGCAGGGAGGTTGGAACTAGATGAGCTTTAAGGTCCCTTCTAACCCAAACCATTCCATGTCAATACATAGAAATGCAGGGATAAAAAACCGACTTGAATAGAAGTGAGTGATTTATGTATGTGATCACACGAAGATTCTGTATCCTTTGCAGAAAGACAGCAGGTTTACTTTGTGCCTGTCTTTTCTGACTGTGGTTTAATTAATGTTTGTATCAAGTTTAACTTGCATTTAATGATAAACGTCTGCTGAATGTGTGTTTTTTTTAAATCACACTATTTTTATGGCTTTTAAAATTTTATCCTTCTAGGAATGACAGATGATGAGATCCTCAGAGCAGAGATGGTTGCCCAACTCTGTATGAATGACAGAACACACAGCTCATTATTGGATCTTATATCCTTGGCATATATTAATTAATGTGCACGTATGAGAATGACAGGTACTTGGATAGTAGTAGGATTTTGGAGCTTGTGAATAACATGTTTTCAGATTATGTAATTACAAAAGATTGTGTAAAGGTGTGTTTGCATATACTTACCAGCAAAGGCATTTGTTCTAACTTTGATTTTTCTTGCAAAATATGCAGTAGGTTGTAATAGTTGTAATATTGATCCAAAACGCTGAACTGCTGTTCTTATTTTTATTATTTTTATTATTTTTTAAACACTCCAAAAGTCTTTAAGTGTGAGGTGAAAAGTCTGTTTTCCAATGGCATTTCTTAAAGTTTAGGCAAGCATCACCTTTATCTGGATTTGAGCCTTTGATTATTGCTACTTTTATGCCAGTATAGAAAGCAGCCACTCTGTGCTATATTGGCATTTGCTGTCAATAGCTAAAAATGCAAATAATAGCAATTCTGAATGCTGCTTTGAAATTGGAGGGAAACAAATATGTCATGGGGGAAAGCATCTTAATTGAAGAATAGCAAAATCTAGAAAGTCTTTCTGCACAGTGAAATACGGTTCATGTTCCTGAAAAGTTGTTTACAAATACTCAGGTCTTAACTGCTATCAGTGTATTAGACTGTGTAGGCAAATTAAATGGCTTGTGCTGATTGCCCAAAAGAGCTTGCAGTCATGGATAGGCAGAGCAAAAATACTAGGAATTTATAAAGATGGGAAAGAACATTGAGAGTTACGAATATGTGATAACAATTATTATTATGATACCACTTAGTAACTCAATCACTTAAGTATGTAAAATAAGCAGATCACTTAAAGTGGTTCACTTAACTATGTAAAATAAGTGAATGATTTATACAAGTTTCCTCATTTGTAATTGCTGCTTGTGATTTGGGGTAATACCAGTAGGTCACTTGAGTGTTGCTACAGAAAACGAGAAATAGCCAATCCAAAATGGAGAATTACTTACTGTGTTTGTGGATCCCAAACTATTTATTGCACTTGGCTGTAAATGTGAAATATTGCTATGAAGAGAGCCAAAGTGTTAGTAAATAAAGACAAGTACAAAAACTTTATATATACTAGAGATAGTAGTTTTTATTTCTCATTTAATACATACCTTTTTAGCCAAGCATGTAGCAATTGGCTTGCTTTAAAAAGTTTAGTGTTTAAAACTAGGCTTTGATTCACTTCAGTAGTAGTTATTGTTCCATAGCAGCTGGAGCATACAGACCTCTTGTGGTAAACACAGAGCACTGCCGAAACCTAGCCTCTGAAATGAGTGACTGAAATTGTCAAGAGGAGAGAAAAGCTGTGTACTGCAACTAAGTTAACTTTCCTTTCCTTAACACAAACGTTACATTCCAGAAAACCCCAATCCTAAAAGTGGTATTATTCCAGGAAGCTTAAGCTTTGAATCGGTCTTGTCAGCAGTTGCTGATTTTAAAGCTCCTGTTTTTGAACCTGGAGGTTCCATGCAACAAGGAATGTATACACCTAAAGGTACAGTAATCAGTGTCCTCTTGTAAAATACTCAGTGGTAAGATGCTTAACCAGAGGTTACTTTTTTAGGAAAACAAAGAAACAAGTAAAAAAGCCTAACCAACCGATAAAACCCCTGCCTTACCCTCCTCACAGAAACCCTAAACCCACCACCAAAACTCCACAAAACTTGTTTGACTTTTTCATGATTGTCTATCTCTTCTGTTCAAGAGCACTGCTAACAACTGTTAGTAGTTTTTAGTAATTCCATGTCGATCTAGTGAAAATGAGCTGCTCATATTATTTGGGTATCCTTAGAAAGCACGGGGAAAATTGGAGATCTGAAAAATTGTTATTTGTATTTCACTGATATGCATATGTAATTACTCATGGGATTTAAAAAAGTCTGATTTACATTCTTTAGAGTCTACAGCTGTTTGCACTAGTGAGGTGTCAGTTGCACAGATCCTGTGTTTGAACTTTCCACATTTTCATTATTAAAGTTACCATGATATGTAATTAATTCTTTTTATATTGCTTAAATATCTTAATATCCTGTAACATTTTTCCTAGTCAATAGTGAGGGTCTAGAACACAGTTCTGGCTGGACTGGTTACAGAATATTGTTGTGTAATTCTACTGTGCATACAGTGAAAAAATGACAAGTTTCTTCCCCCAACCAACTCGTCATCTAAATTGAACTCAACACAGTATTGGTATATCAAAGGAGAGTTAAAAATTAGCAACTCAGTGTTCCATTACTGTTTCCTGTCACTGAGCAGATAAGCCTGTAGGAATTTGAAATGCTCCATGTGCTCTGGTTATGCTTCAGCTCATGGCAAAGCTGAACAGGGATTAACTCCTTCCTCCCCTGCATGCCTCCTTTGAGAACTAGCAGGGTTGGGTCTGACAATTTTGAAACCATCTGGTTTGTAGGCTGTGTTCTTTTGTGGATTTTGTTGTTGTTAGTACAGTATTAGTTCTCAAATTAACTTGTTCGCTAGTCTTTGTAATGGGAAATAGATGAGTCAGTGAAGCTCTCACTTTGTATACAAATTAACCACCAGTGAGGTAATTTTGTGAAACCACAGTTTTGGGAATTAATTTGTTCTGGTTCCTTGATGTGTAATTAGGCAGCTTAACACCTATATATTTAAAAGAAGTTGATTTTAATGTCATGTAAACTGTGTTGCCTTATGTTGTGTCTTGGTTTTTTGAGCTTGTGACATGCTGATCTTTTTCATAACACAGAGTGAAGGGAAAAAAAAGAGATGGATTTTTAACTATAGAACTTTAGGGAACATTATAGTTGGGTTTGGTTGGTTGGGTTTGGGTTTTGTTTTGTTTTTATTTTTGTATTTGGGTTCTTTTAACATATTTTAAATCTAGAGTGGATTGTTTATCTTAAAGTGTTTTTTTTAAGTATCTCATCTACCGCAGTGAATACTGAAGTAACTTGTAACATGTAGAATCTCTTTTTCTTAAATAATAATAAAAAACTGAAAGAGCTTCTGCAGAAATAAAAGCCAGTGTGGTTTTCCTGTGTATTACAGCCTTTTAAGTGTTACAATCTTTGTAAGACTATATAGGTTCTCAAAAAGAATGGTGATACTCCAGTTGCTTTTAAGAATTGTAGTTTATGGCCAGTCACTGTTTAAGCAAGTCACATTGAGATCCATTTCCCCTAATCTCTGGCTTCCTTAAATTTAGGGGAAAAATCTACTTTATGATCACTGAAGTCCCAGGTTCTCCTTCTATTAACCATCAGTTTAAAAAGCAGGACATAGTTCTTCCTGTTCTCTGTGGATTTGTGTGCTGAAGAAACGTGTGTGCATTTCTAATATTCTGTATATGGTCACTTAGTCCTTTTCCCTAGCTGTGCATTAGCAGCCCAAACAAGCTCGGTCTGTGTTTCAGACCGCAGCAGTACGCTACGTGCAGAAAAAAAATGCACTTTTTGCAAGCTAAGTTTGATCCTATTTCGTACATAGTGGAAACTATGCTAAGTGTTTTCTTTCAGCACCATATGAGTTTACCTGTAGAACTGTTAACAATAGGAGGGCTTAATAGGAGGATAGACTGCTTGTCTTCCCGCCTGGGGGAATTTAATCTCAAAAGCTGGTAAAGCTGCTTACTTTTGCCTGTGAGAACTTTTAAAGAATGTTGTAAACGCTTGTTTTGTGTTATGCCTGCTGGTGGAGCTAAAATTCTGTATCTACTGGGGTTCTTCTTCCGTTGATGGGATCATTGAATCTTGCCTTCAGTTGCTGTGCTACCAGAGCTAAGGACTTTGAAGCAATTAATAGAATGAACATCTTCGTTTGGCTTTAGTTTGGAAACTTAGGGGTTTTTTATTAAATAACTTGTAAATAAAAAAAGAAAAAATCAGTTAAATGGGATATCTTTATAGTCTGTTTGGACTTTTCTGTTTGTGATTGCTCTGAAAAGCCACTCTGCGTGTTACTTTAGAGCTACCAAATTAACCAGAGATAATGAATGCCAAATAATGCCAAAATAATGCATAGGTTTTAGCTATAAAACAAAGGCATGTTTGTAAATGATTGATCATAACTGCTTTTGGAGAGGAAGGTTGGCCATTTTCAAGAGTGAACAGAGAATTGTGTTGTAGTCTTTTGGTTCACTGCATGTAATAGTTAAATATCACCTGCATGCTAACTGCTCTGCACTCTTTACTTCCGGTTTTCAAGAGGGCTTATGCTTATCAAGTACCAAATGAAAAATGTTGTAAGCCTTTTCTTTCTTGTACTTGAAAATTAAAAAGAGCAAAACAAGATGCATACAGAAAAGGTGGTTTTGGGACTGTCTTTGTATACTTACAATTGGATAAATACACTTACTTAATTTTAAAATTTAATTTAAAATTTATTTTTTAAAAATTTCCTCAGCATATGTAGCAGCTATTTTATCAGAAATGTTATTTTTCTTTTTATGTTTTATCCCACGTTGTAAATTATTGCATAACAGAAAAGAAAAAATAAAAGAAAATAAAGCTTGTTAATAGGAAAGATCTATTGCCTTAATAGAATGTTAATTTTTGTGTTTTGGAGATAATAAAAATTTCACCAAAAATACTGTCCTGTCCTGACGAGTACTAGTAATTATTAGTACAGTAAGTATTATTAACTAGAATTAGTAAAATTAGCGTACTTCAAAAATTACTATATAATAGAAAATTACATCATTAAAGCTAGTTAAGAAGAGAATCTAGAATAAGTTGTAAGGTCTTTAAAGAGAATTTTGACATGTAACTTCTTTCAAACAACAGCTGAAGTTTGGGATAAGGAATTTGACCCCGTCATGGTGATACTTCGAACAGTTTACCGTCGAGATGTGCAGTCTGCAATGGACAGATACACAGCATTGTAAGTTGGGTTGTTTTTAGAAATCTAACATCCTCTTGTTGCTCATTGCACAATAATTATTTTGTTTTCATTGTCTGATAATGCTAATCTTGCACCAATGTTTTGAGGCCTCAGATTTGTCCTTGAGTAAATAGTTTATAAATTTAGCAGCAGTATCAGGGCTTTGGTTAGCTTAGTCTGTTACTCTTCTATAAATATTTAGAAATACATAAGAAGTGCCACAGACTAAGTAGTGAATGTCATCACAGATGAGATACTTAACCAAAAGTTAATGTTTAAAAATCAGTTAAAATTACTTAAAGAAAGCAGCCTTATCTGTTTTTATTTATTTTAGGTACATGAAGCGCAGTATTACAGTGGTCTGTGTTTTGAAATAATACTGAAGACAATGTGGGGGTTTTCTGTGTATTCTCCCATGGCAGAAACCATACATGAATTAAATACTGATTTAAATACAGGAAAAAACATTTGTGGGAATCTCTTAAGTTCTAAGAAGCAAGATTAGTTGGTCTTAAGTCTGTTCCTTAGCATTCCATCCCTTACAGTTTCTTATCCTTGCAAATTTTGATTTCAGGTAATTTAATTTGGTTGGTTTTCTTTTTCTTTTTTTTCCCCCCACACTTTGGGAGTAAAAACCAAGGTTAAAAAACCCTTATAATAAACTTAGTGAAATAATTCTCCGCCCCTGTGCTCATTTCGTCAAGTCAAAGGGTCATCATAAATGTACACTGTAAGTAATTTTGAATGGAGTAATATTCTATTAAGTAACTGCATTATCTACTCCACTGGATTTCAGCTCCTTATTAGAAATTTGGGTCTATGTTAATACTTAATTTTTTAAGTTCACAGATATAGTACCACTGGTACTGTCAGCTAGAGCTAATGTTAAAGCTGGAGAGGGACTTTTTACAAGGGCATGTAGTTACAGGACAAGGGGGAATGGCTTTGAACTAGAAGAGGGTAAATTTAGGTTAGATGTAAGGAAGAAACTCGTCTCTGTGGGGGTCGTGAGACACTGGCACAGGGTGCCCAGCGAAGCTGTGGCTGCCTCATCCCTGGGAGTGTTGAAGGCCAGGTTGGATGAGCATTTGAGCAACCTGGTTTAGTGGAAGGTGTCCCTGCCCGTGACAAGGAGGATGGAACTAGATGAGCCCTAAGGTCCCTTCCAAACCACTTTGTATTCTATGATTTCCATGTCTAGCGTTTCCTGGTGTTGTCATTCCTACAGATGGGAGATTTCTATGTTGGGTGTCTGACTAACGTGGATTTGGGTGAAGTGAAAAGTTTTCCATCTCTTTGATGAACCTCTTAGGATGAAAATTGAATTCTTTAAATTCATAGCTTAATTTAATAGCAGTAATTGAAAATTCATTTTATAAATAAAGGTCACTTACATCAGTGGTAATCCACACAAAAATAAGAATGGATTCAGTTTTTGGAATGCTGCTTGAATAAATACCTTAGAAATGCTGATCAATTCTACAGTTAGTCTAAACAAAAAGAATGCAGGATAGTTATCTTTACCAGTGGCAGTTGTCTACATTATGGTAGTGTTTAACATAGTCTCATTTCTTCCAACAGTTTAAAGCAAAGTGGTAAATTCCCTGGGAACCCATGGCCTCCTTATAAGAAGAGAACACCACTGCATCCAAGTTACAAAGGCCTCATAAAGCTTTTGCACTGTAAAACTCTGCACATTGTGCTGTTCACACTTCTTTATAAGGTACAGTCATAATTCTCATTAAGTCCAGTATCTTATTTCTGTTTTTTCAGAACAGTTCTTAGAAACATGGTATTTGAATAGATCATTTAGAATAGTCAAGTTCAAATTGATACAATGTTTTTTTGTTTGGTTGGTTTGTTTTGTTTTCGAAGCATAGTATGATGATGTTTTTTGACCAGTGTCATAATTTCACGAATGATTATTTCATATATACATACACTAGGTCAGGTACGTGAGTGGATTAGCAGTACTACTCTGTGGAACGCTGTGTTAACCATCAGAGTTGCCATTCGAATTGTTGCTTCTTGGTAGTTCAAGGGACCATGATGGTGTTAGAAGTGTTCCTTTGACTCCCACTGCCGTGTTGTAAGGCGTCAGCAGCCTCTTTAAATATATGCAGCCTTGATTGCTTTAGGTCCTCGGTGGCAAATATGCCTCATAACTGCAGTTGGTTCTAACATCACTTCCCAGATACAGTTCTGGATTTTGATAATGTTGTAGGACTTGTTTTTATGGACTAATTGATGCCTTTAAATTGTGTTTGTTTTGTCTTTGGCAGTTGGCTGCCCTTTTTAAGAGAAGGGCATCCTTTTTGAAGAGTACATTAATCAGAAAATGGGTCTTTGAATCTGCCTTTCTGTTTGGAAAATGCTTTCAAAGCATTGTGCTGCAGAGGCAGATGAGGACCTGTAAGAAGTGGTTTGATTGAGTAGTACTTTTCTTGGGCAGACTTCCCTTTCATGCTGTCTTAAGTGCTCCCAGCTCCCCTAAAGCTCGTTTTGTATCACTGTTAAACTTCAGTTGAATAGAAAATATCTGTTGCTAAGTATGGTAATAATGTGGTATTTATAAATAGCTGTGCTTATTCCCATGAGTTGTTACAGCTGACTTCTTTCTCCAATGAAGGATCTTGTAAATTGTCAGTATACCATTAAGATGAATGAAGACTTAAGATTTTACCTGAATTCATTCAATAGATTTCACCTTTATGACAGAAAAGGCCTTTTTCTCAGAAGCTTCATGTTGTTTTCAGATTAATTACTTCAGTAAACTGTAGGTTTGACTGTGTAACTAGTGTAGTTTTGAAAAACTCCTTTTAAAAAAAATGTATACAAATTCTACTATTTTCCTACCAATTCTTCCTTCTCCTTACATGCCATTCTGTTATGGGTAAATACTCATTTCTGTAGTAGCCTGTCTACAATGAAATTTTAAACGTACTTTCTCATCCACTTTTTTGGCAACTTGCAGGCTCTTGCCATTTTCTTCCCCTTAACTCAGAATATTCGCAAGAGAAAAGCTCTCTGGGTTTTTAATTTCAGCAGCACTGCTGATTCCTCTCAATGCATTGAAAGCTGCGTTAGAAGAAAGATATGGGCTTTTATTAATTTAAAGATAGAAGTTATTTATTATTTATAATTTAAAAGGATTATATGAAGATGGTTGTGAGCTAAATTAATGTTAACTCTTCTGGTGTTCCCAATTATTCAGGCATTGCTTATAGGACTAGGACATCATGAGGCCTTCTGGTGACTAGTCACATGAAAAAGAGAGGGAAGGCTAGGGGCAGCTCTTTGCTTGTACCTGACAGTAGTGGTATCTGTGTGGCTTCACCTGGCATTTTGATGTTAAAGTAAATTGCAGCATGAACTAGTAACAATTTTAAGGTACAAGTTTATTTGACTGGAAAGATGTAAAATTAAATTTTGCTTTTGTGGTGATGCTCAAAGGTTAGTTTTTTCTAAACCTCAAAATAATTCTTAGTAATCTTAAAAAAAAAAAACACAAAAAAAACCTTGGAGTTCAAAATGTGTTATCCAGAAAACTTTTGTAAGTTAGATACACTGAAATCTTAATAGGCTGAGTGGAATAATGATTTCCTGTCTTCTAAATACAAGTCGATCCATCACATCCACATGTCTTATTTTGTAGTAGTGCTCCATTACTATTATTGAAGAGCTATATTAATGTTATTACTCTTGCTATTCTTGGCCTACTTGGAAGTTTGTGGGTTTTTTTTTTTTAATCCTATAGCATAATCAGCTATTTTGGTGGAGTGTTCAGTCATAACAATGCAAAATTTAAAATATCCTGCTGGTGTTTCGGAGTAGATATTCCAGGAAATTGAATAGGAAATTCACTGCTCTTGAAAATAAGTTTTTCCTAACCATATTTTTATGCATATGGTAGGACTTAGAAAGTGTTACTCCGCGACAAAAAGAAAACTATTTTACATGCTAAAATTGGTGCTCAGTGTTGACTACAAAGACACTAGGGTTGCAAGTGTTGTTATGGGGTTCTGTCTGTGCAGTCTTTTCTTTTTAACTGATAGTCATATCTCATGATAGAGCTTTTACAGGCACAGGGGAGGAAAAAAGAAAAACCACAGGCAAAATCAACATATGTTGCTCAAGACATTCTTCTACCTTTCCTAGTGTGGCTAACCTGGAAGGCTGTGCTCTGAGACAGTTTGTAGGTAGTATACTGAGCTACTTTCTTTCCCATCTAGTTAGGTAGAGCTGTCCATCAGGTTTGTAGCAGTTTTGGGTTGGTTGTTTTTGTTGTTTTGGTTTTTTTTTTTTTTTTGTAATAGGGATTGTGAAACTGTCAAAGATGAAACCTTCTAACATGTGAATGTCTTTTTCTGCCTAGATATTAATGGATCATCAGAATTTATCGGAACATGTGCTTTGCATGGTTTTGTATTTGATTGAGCTGGGATTGGAAAATTCTCCAGAACAGGAGTCAGATGAAGAGGTAAGAATAAATACCATCTTTTTCATTAAAATATAAAAGTATTGTCTAATGCTTCAGTGTTCTTTAAAAATAGATGTTTATTAAAATTATAATTTTACCATAGGAATAAAACATCTTTATCTTTACTTACTTAAGCAGGGCTGCATGCTTTTGGGAAGAGGATTCTGGGAGTTTGCGGAGGGGAGACTTTCAACAGTTTCTGTATATATAACCTGATAACACAGATTGGATAGATCTTTACTACTCTGTAAATTAGTACATTAAATTGGGTGCAAAAAAATGGTATTGACTCTAAAACTCGGTTAAATTTCTGGATTTTTCAACTGAAATATTTATCACTGAGCATGTTATTGCTAAAGCCTGTATCTTCTAAAATATGTCAGTTAACCAAAATTTTAACTGTGCTTTTGATGAGAACTGAAATATTAAGAGACATAATTTTCATGATTCCAGATTCCCTTATGGTGTATGACTTTCTTAATTTTTCCTGCTGTTTAACGTTGCTTGTATGACTACAGATCTGCCACATTTTTTTTCCCCTTCAGAGACTGACTTTGTATAGTTTGGATTTTATTTTATTTTTTTTAATTAATCTTAGATTGTACAGCTTTGGATTACTCTGAGTGTAGTTCCTTTTAGTTCTGCTAGATAGCTCTGATGGCTGTATTTGATTATATTCAAATCAAATGCATAGATTTATGTCCTTAGCAGACCTGTAGTCCTCATGGTAGGCATCAGTCATATAATTTTAAAGAGGTGTATCAGCTTTAGTGAGATACATAGTGTTCAACATGCGTGCTCCTGTCTCATGGAGAGATGGTGGCCTCTGTAATACAATTATAAAAGCCACATGAATTATTATAACACATCAAAGCAAGTATACTTCTTTCTTTGTTACCATTTTAGGAATCTGCGGGTGGTCAAGAGCGTTGCCATGATAGTTGGTTTCCAGGTAGTAACTTGGTTTCTAACATGCGTCACTTCATTAACTATGTCCGAGTAAGAGTACCAGAAACTGCTCCAGAGGTGAAGAGGGAACCACCTGCAAGTACAAGTTCTGATGGTTTAGCTTCATCACAAGTAAGTATATGCAAATACCAGTCCTTTTTTCCAGACTAGTGTAAGGTATTGGCTGTATGGACTTTTTTGTTAGGATTATTTTTTCACTGTTTTTATGAATTGCTTAGGATATTTTTTCTTCTCCAGTAATCTTCCGTAAGTGTACTGATAACAGAAATAGAAATTATTTCAAATGATACCTCCTTGCAAATGATGTATTTAATGACTTTTTTTTTTTTGTCCTCAATCTACCAGAGTTCAAGGCGGAAGAGCCTCCAGAGAGAGGTAGATCTGTGTGCAGTTTGTTCTCCTAAGCGATCAACTTAGCAATATGGCTTTAATTGTGCTAACCTTAACATTCAGTGAAATCTAATTTTCCTGAATTTCCTTTTAATTCATATTGCAAGGACTCATGCTTTTTTTATATTATTGATTGTAATCTTAGGTAGTAAACTTTCAAACAATGAAATGCTCTTATATTTTTAATACATATTTTGAAATAAAAGCTTTCTATCAAATATAAAATGTCATTGATAGCTTTCTGCTTGAGCTTTGTGTTTAGGCCTGTTTTGTCTTGCCAAGATATTACTAACATTTAATAATGTAGAGTAGTCTTAGTGTTCTTGAATTTGGGGAACTTTAACCTTACATTGAAAGTGCATTTTAAATGATTAATGGCAACTTTATTTGGGTTTTTTGGGTTTTTTGTTGTTTTTTGTTTTTGTGAAAATAAAATGAAGATGTAAATGGTGGGATCCTGAAAAATTTATATCCAGTCGATAATACAACCTCTGTGTCAGGACAGCTTTTGTATGTACATCTGTATGCCAAATGTAGTGAAATGTAATGGATGTTTCTTTTGCATGCTAATATTAGGTAAATAGCTCAAAATTTAAAGTAGGTAGCTGAGATGAAACAGAACATAAAGAAGGGTAGGTGAGATGATTGTCAGAATCCCACTTTCATATTTGGTTTCTGAAGTATTTGATATCTCTTGGCTGCTCAAGTGTCCTGAGAAGGAGAGGGTAAGATGTTAAAGCATTCTGAACTTCATGTTCAAAATATTGAGGAAACATCTCTGCTAGGGATTCACTATATGTGAGTTGCTTCTATGTGCCATTAATGTGGGACTGAAAGCAAGGTTAGTATAGATAGAATAGGGCTCTGTCATTAATGTAATGGCACTGATGCTTGTGTGTCTTGAATAGCAAGCTTTGCTTGCAGACACGGATGTGTGGCTTCTGAATCTCAGCTAATAAACCTACACAAAATGGATAGTGCCCATGGGGATGTGTGGGCTCACCTGTGTTCACCTCTGTGGCTTATGAGTTACATTGTGCAGTAGAGCTCAGCACGCTTAAGTAAAGACACTTAAATGATAGGAAGATACTGAAATTATGAATATTCTAGAAAATGTAAGGAAATATTTCTTTGGAAAACAGAATTCTGAGTTAGACTAGTGCAAAGCCAGTTGTTGGTTGTTTTGGTGTGGATGACATTTTCATTTTGTACTTGGCTTTTTATGCAGCTGTAAATTACAGATTTGTATAAAAACATGATACGTGGGCTTAATATTATGCTATACCAAATCCCAGTGCATTTTGAAGAGGGAGAGGAAACTTCAAATGTTTTGTGCTTTTCCTCCCAGCTTAAAATATTTTTTTATAGTTTTATAAATGATTATTGATTATACTTGTATTTTTGAAAACTAAACATTGTAATTTATTTTTTTCCCCCTAAGAGCTCGGGAACAGCTCAAGTGTTCAGTTTGGTTGCGGAACGTAGGAAGAAATTTCAAGAGATCATCAATCGGAACACCAGTGAGGCAAATCAGGTGGTTCGGCCCAAAACATCGATGAAATGGTCTGCACCTGGAGCAACTCCACAGCTAACCACAGCCATTCTAGAGGTCAAGGAAAGCATTCTGTCCTTGCTGATCAAATTGCATCACAAACTCTCAGGAAAACAAAACTCTTATTATCCTCCGTGGCTGGATGATGTGGATGTTTTAATCCATCCAGAAATTCCAAGATACTCTCATGGTGATGGAATGACGGCAGTAGAAAGAATTTTATTGAAAGCTGCTGTACAGAGCAGATTGAATAAACGCATAATTGAAGAGATATGTAGAAAGGTGACACCTCCTGTACCACCAAAAAAGATTAGCTCTGCAGAGAAGAAAACTTTGGATAAAGAAGAAAGGTAACATTAATAACTAAGTAAAGGGGCGCTAGAAGGGCAGTGTGTGTTGTGCATCTGTTGACTAATCTGTCTCTAGGTCTTTGCATGAATTACTTATGAAAAGAATGTCATAATTCTACCATTATTTTCTTCAGCCATTTTGAATATACATGTTTTAGATGGATATTGAGGAAGAACGTGCACCTTGCTAAGTAGATCTTTGCATTAGAAAACTTTTTCATAATAATTTTATGTGATATACACGCTCACCCTTCATGTTGCCATATATACCACTCATATATACAAAGGTGAAGAACGAAGACTGTGTTAACTTGTGAGGCTTAACCTCAAGATGAGGTAGACATTTTTTTATTTCTTGTTGTTTGTTCATTCACATGGACATATCACACCATTATTATTTTTGTTTGTTTACTATAAGTGGCTTCAGTAATTCTGCCTTTTCTGCTTGTTCTATACATTCAATTTAAAAATTCTGGTTTCCATTTTTAATAGTTTTTAAATTTTTAAAAAATTCTATTCAGATTTTCTTGTGATGTGTCCTGAAAACCTGCATGCCTGGTGCCTATCTTGGGCTGAAATTTTTTTGGGAAAAAATTCAGTTTCAAGATTGAGGTTGGGGTATAATGGAGTCCTGAAAGCACCCAGATTACTAGCGCTATTGAAATTGAGTGCAGAGATCCTACTTCTCTTTTGCTTTTAACACATGTTGTGTTGGGAAGTGAGTCCTGTGGAAGATGATTCATCCAGGTCAAAAGTCTTGAGGACAGCAACTATTGCTGAGAAGTAGAGGTGAAAACTAGGAATGATAAGAGCAGAGTTGAAGACTGGAACTGGAAGGAGAGACCTTCTGGTCGATGGAATAGTGGGCAAAGGGAAGATCCCAGGTCAAATGAATAGTTGATGTGGGAAGACTCAGGCTGACAAGTTGGGGATGATAGGGAAGAACTGGGTTGTCAGGGCAGAAATACTCAGAGAGGAATAGCAAATGAAAGAAACAATTTTTAGTGAAAATCTTAATGAGGAAGAATGAAGTTTTGAGAGTTGATAGGAGAAGGAGGAACAGGAATACAAATGCCTGGAAGGCACGAGTAAGAGGTTGGAATTCAGGGGGGATGTAATAAAGCCAGCCAGAAAGAAGAGTTGGCTGGATTGGGGAGAGAGGAGTGGGAAGAAACTGGTAACAGGAACAATGCATTTGAAGTGAAAGGATGGTGGATAGTGTTAGAACATTGGAGTGCAGAGAGTGGGGGGTGTCAGGTCAGAGTGTTCACCACATGAACTGAAGTAGAGACAGGGCTCAAGCTGGAATGGACAAGAATAATATACTTTGTCTATGCAGTATTTTGACACATTAATGGTTTATGTAGCAGACTATAACTGTGGTTCTAGAAATTTAGGTACAAACATGCAGCCATCTGACTCAGTTGATTTCTACCTACTTTTGTTTATCCTGCCATTCTTATTTGTAAATAATTTTTTCATTAAATGTTCTCTGTGTCCAAGTCCTACACTGTACTTGCAAATTAAACATAAAAAAGGAGATTTAGTATTTTTTACAAGTTACAAACTGTATAAAGTAAAAATTTTTTTTCTTGCAAGTGTTCAGTTAATAGTTTGATTTTCAACATATCTTCTAATAGTTCAGTAAATGAGAGAAATAGTCAAGGGTTAGCGTGTAAAATTCTTTCAGAAAATGCCAGGCTGAATGGCTGCTTTAAATAAAACACATCTTGGACACCTACTCATTATTGTGGTACTCAGTAATGCTGGATTTATGTAAGGGAGAAGGACAGGAATCAATGAATCAAGTAACTTTTCATATAGAAAAGGGTAAGGTCATACCTTTCCCTCTAAAAAGGATGTGATATTTTCAAGGATCAGTTGTGGGCACTTTTAAGTTTTCAGTTAAGTTCTGGGGCTAGCTTAATGATGAAAATTAATGTTTCCAGTTCTTTGTTGTTCTGAGTGACTATTTTCTTCCCCCCAAATCCATAATGGCACTGGGAACCCATTAATGGACAGTGTGATCATTGAAATGACTAATGTCATAGACTGACAGTGCTCATATAACCAGGTGGCAATTTTTACGTTCTTTTTTTATTGTCTTGTTCTGTTATTCTTTTCCCCCCAAGTCTAGTTTTGTATTAGTGAAGATCAAGTTGACTGTGAGTGTTCAGTGATCACCTTTTTTGGTTACTTCAACATATAATGACATATTTGGCATCACTGAGGCGATGGGTTGTCGCCATAGAAACCATAATGCAGTTTGAGCTGTTTGCAGTATTTTTTCAATTGCAGTGTCATACTCCCATGGGCCATCATGGAAAATTACAGTACTGAGCTGTACTGAATCTGTCAGAGTTTGTTTATGTCTTCTTATTAAAGGCCTCTATTTACAGTCACTCTGCTTTTAGTCAAGGCGGGTATTGAGAAATTCCCATGGAGGAATAAATAAAAACAGGTTTAATGAATGCCCTGGTATGATGCTCAGAATAATGAATCTTAGGATTGTTGTAGACAGAAGTTATTTTGAGAAATGGTGTCTGTACAACGTGACAGATAAATGAGCAGAGGAATTTGGGGTTTTAAGGTGCTTTTAAGAAAATGAGTTAGAAGCTTTGACTTATAAACAGGCCACTTAAGGATAACGTGTTACAGTGTATTAGCTGCTTTGGTCCTGTGCATGTCTGTTCCTGTGCCAGGACAGTAATAAGCAGACAGTGCAGGAGACTAAACAGGACATCAGATGCCAAGTAATGTTTTTAAATCCCTTGTTAGATATCTGAATCATCCCTGTGTGGTGGGAGTGCATTGTAGGTGCTCGTGCACAGAGTTTTTAGGTATGATAGAGCTTCTCTAGCTGCTCTGGGAAGGTGCTGTGTAAAAGCCCCAGCCATGGGGTACATAGGTCTTTGCATGTGCCCTGTGGTGAGCAGCTGCAGTACAAGTTTTGTTTGGGTTTTCCACTTGCACTGTCCCATTTCCACTCCTTGTAAATTCTTGTCAAAGTAAAGACCCTTTGTTGGTACCTCAGGAAGAGGAAAATCAATTTCTATTTTCATTTGTCTTTTTACATCCATCCATATTCTTCTACCTGCTGCAGTATGTATAGAGAATAGAGTGAGTTACAGAATAGCTGGTCATATAGTGTTGTACAGATCACTAATGTAGTTTAAATGGAAGGATAGTCAAGAATAAGTCTGTCTTCCATTTGTAAATCCAGAGCCATATTAAATGATGAGGAAAAAGGTAGTTAAGTCAGCATGGCTCCAGGGAGATAAAGGCCTTCAATCTGGAAGCAGTCTCAAGCTTCTTTATGTCTAGGTACGAAAGCTGTTGGTGACCAATATCTTGGGTAGAAGTAGGGGAACCAGTAAAAGGAGCCTTAGCTGGAAAATAAATAAAATGTAATTGGTTCCCCTGGCATCAAGCTCAGTATTGAAAGTGAGTGAGATAGGCTGCTGCTGTTATTATTACTGCTACTATTATGATTACTTTGATCTTGTAAACATTGGTTGCTCACGGGAGGACTTGTTTTTGTACAAACAATTGACATTTCAATCTCTTATTCTTCCTTATGTAATAGAAAAATAACTTTGAAGAATAAGGTCTTGGGTTCTTTTTCGTATGATGCTATGTCCTAATCCATTAAAAGATACTTTGATTTTATGAAGGGTGTTTTAGAGCAGGATTCTATTTCTTTCAGACTCAAAATAACTGTTAGGCTTGAAAATCAACCTTTTATTTATAAAAAACATGAATTTTGTATTACATTGTTGAAGGTGGTGACTGTAATAAGCCTGAAACTACTGACTAAAACCTAATTTGTTGTCCTCCATTATGTGTACTCTTTTTACTCTTTTTTAATTCCCCTCCTTTTCCCTCTTTCCATTTCTTTCACTCAGACGGCAGAAGGCCAGGGAAAGGCAACAGAAATTGCTGGCTGAATTTGCTTCAAGGCAGAAAAGCTTCATGGAAACAGCCATGGATGTTGGTAAGCTTTTTGTGTGGTTGACTGATTGTTCCCTCCCCCTATGTTAATATTAAGGTTTTTACTCAGTTTCAAAAAAGGCAAACTGTATCCACTTGTTCACTAAATATTTAAGAGGCTTAAAGTTGTGTTTTCTAGGACAGATAATACTGAAGACATAATTGCTAAAGAATAAATTAAATTGTCTTGAAAATATTTACATAATTTTGTTACTACTTTTTCTTAATACACAGTGGATGAAAAGTGTGATGTATTTTTGGAAGTATTTACTTAACGTTCTAAAGTTAGTTTGTCTTTTAAACATTGCATTTTTTTTAATCTGTAATCATAAAATTTAAAGATTATTTCTTTATAAAGCCTCAAATTTTAATAAGGTAAAAGTTTACCATTTTAAATCTCTGTATAGAATTAAGGAAAGCATAATTTTTAGATCATCTCAGTTGCTTCAAGTGATAACATTGTATTCTATTTCAAGCACAGGCTTTACAGCAGAATCAGCTCTTGTTTTTCTTGAGGATAAATTGTTTCAGGCTCTGCTGTGTACAAGCATGTAATCTTGATTAATTTGCTTGTGTTTAACTGAGGAATGGAAAATATTTTCATTTGGATTATTACTTCATTGAAAGTCAGCACTTTTCAAAGATTAAAAAAAAGGCAGAAATTGGGTTGTTTTTTTTTCCCCTCCCCTCTTTAAATCATATATAATCAGCTATGTAGTTTGATGTGAGTTTAAGCACTGGCAACTGCTTTTGCTGAAGAAGTCTGTCTTTTTTAAATTATTAATTTCTCTCCAGTTCATAAGTTGCTGAGAAAATTTATTCCTTTATACTTATGAAAGTCTTGTATAAAGCAATCTTTAAAATTTCTTCAGCAAATAAATATGTATAGTGCTATGCTCAGAGGGTGTGCAGTACAACACAAAATCCACAAATAAAAATGAATTTAAGTCATGCCTATTAAATGGGTAGCTGTTCCTTTTTAATCTATTTGTTGAAGTAAGGAAGAAGAGAATTAAAAACATACTGTCGTGGCTAATTGAAAAGCAATTGGAAATCTTTGATTCCGCATTCACCTATATTATGAATTCTTGATATTGCAACTTTAAAGTTGATGGTTTTGTATATGAAATAATTTGTAGCTATATATATTTACCTGTCATAGCCATATTTTCATATATACATATGCATGCATAAATACCCCATGCTTGAGTTTTATAAGCTGTGGTTAAGGTAACTGCTTTGATTTGTGGATGAATTATACTAAATAAGTTAAATCAATAAATTATACAGTATTTATTTGTGTGGAGGACTGACAGCTTTTACTTCACTACGTATGTGAAATATCTAAAAGAACCCCTAATTTCTTTAACAGGCAGACCTGGGCCCTTTGTGCTTATGACTGTGCATTGAAAAGTTCTTGGGCATGCAACACTGGAACTGTTTGGTTTTTAGTATTTAAATAATGAATAACTTCAGATATTTCAACATAAAATGTAGTGTGTGTTGTCAGTTATACCAGGTCGTGCACAGCAGTAGATAGTATCAACTCAATGGAGTATGTTTTCATAAAACTGTTCTGCATGAAGACATTTCTTGGCAACAGCTTAATAGAATTCCAGGCATTGTGTTAGCTGAATAATTACTTTTCTTTTCAACCAACTTTTCTCAGTGTCTTATGAGTTGACATCCTGTTTTCTGAGTTTGTGATGAAAAGTTTGCTGAATTTATACTATAGCCCAGTATTAGCAAGCTTTTATGTTCTGACTGACAGAATGGAGGTACGTATTCCACTATAGTGTGTGGGATTTATTTCAAAACCTAGATTGTTTCAGCTGTGAACGCAGTATCTATATGTTAAAGCAAATTATTGAAAAAGCTGCAGAAACTATTGTTGCTGTAATGCTAATACACAAGACATGGCAAGAATTCTGAAGCTAGTCTGCCTGGAATGATTAAATTGAAAACTACCATATTAAATAGGCTTACTCTGAATTGTATTATAGCTGTGTTTTGTTTGAAAACAAAAGAACCTTTCATACTAAAATTGGTCAGTTATAATGCATTCCTCTCTCACACATTCAAACTCTGTTACCTTTTTTTTATTACCTCTGTTACTTTTAGTATAGGTTGAAATTCAGCAGTTGGTGTATTCCTTAATTTCAGTTGTTTGTAACAATAATAGCACTGTCAGAATGCAGGGATGGTGAGGCCTCAACTCTCTTGCTTTCTACTGATTCAGTTAGTGTCATTTGAGCGAATTATTACTATCATCATCGTCTTTTAAAACTTCTCTGTCTATGAAATGTGGATGTGACTCAGTAGTAAAATGTGAGAACTGGTGTAATTGCTTCTGGGTATGGCACTTAAGAAAATTCATAGTAACTTTCTCTTGACTGAAAATACTCTGAAAACAAATGTGTCTGTGGGCATAATAAATAGCCAAAGCTTAAAGATAATTTTATTAAAACCCATAAACTTAATAGTTTCCAAAGCATTTATTAAAATACACAGTGCCACTGTTAATGCGCTGAGGCATTCCTCTGCTTTGATTGTTGGGATGCTGCAGTGAAACATGTCTCAAAAGGAAGTTGTTACCCAGTTACAAGTTCGTTTTTCAATATTGAATGTCTCATCTTACCAGCAAAAATTACGTATTTGAACTGGAATTCACAAATTCACCTGAGATTCTAAAAGTAAAGGCTGGCATTTTCTTGCATATAATTACTATAGAAAAAAAGTCCTGATTATGTAGCCCTTTCCATTTGGGCCCCCTGTTAATTTCTATTTATATTCTGTGACATCTGCAGAACTGCATTGCCATTCAAACTTGCCTGGAAGTAATTAAGTGAAATTTAGAAACAGCTATGTTAATGAACTAGGATGGAACAGAACCCACTCTGCTGTCTTTAGCTGTTTGACTGCAGGACAAACGTAAAAAGTAGAAAAATAAATCAAGAAACATCCTTCTAAGAGCAGAGATAGAGCTCTTGAAGTATCTGAGGAGAATGTCTAGTGAGTCAATAATGTGTTCTCATATACAGTGTCAATGCCGTAGTTCTTCTAGTCTCCTACTAATAGCTACTTCTACATCTTTGTTTTGAGGTCACTTACTTCAGTATAAGGCTGTGGTTTTTCTGTTGTGATGTGGAACTCCATGCTAGAGATTTTTGAAACTTCAGCTGCCTTTGAGGCAGGACTTGATAAGAACAAAAATTAATCCCTCTGTTCCAGGTTAATAGTAGCCTTTAACAAATAACAGTGATATTTATAGAGATCTGTCTAAGTCTTATTATAAACATGAAATACTATGATCTGTTCCAGGCAAGCTGCTGAACTACTTAATCAAATATATCTTAGTGAAAATTTGTAAATCAGTTCATTTGTAAATTAAGATTTCTTGCATACCTTCAATAGTTTTGCTGTCTCTGAAGTGCCCAGTGTGATGGTTATGTTTGTTGGTTTTGTTGTTGTTGTTTTTAAATGCCTCATGATAAGTATGCAGAACAATCTTTGTGTTTCTTTCCTATGATGTGAGTCTCGGTAGGACGTTATTTTGTCCTTCAAGTGAAAATTCCTTAGCTGGACTTAGCTGAAGTGCAGAGTTTTAATGCAAGGTGACATACATTTCCTAACACTCGATCTTCTGAACCTAGATAGAAAAATAAATTAGGTACTGATCTCTAGAGAACATGTATGCCGGGTCAGGGTGAAGAATATTAGCATACTAATGGTTGCTTTGATGCCAAGGGGCCGCTTTGACATAAAATGTCTACAGCAGGAAAAATGTTGACTACCATCGACAGAGACTGTAAACTATATTTACTGTGTTTACAAGACCCATTTGGTTCTGGGGTCTTGCTGGCTAGGGGAGAGAACCAGAGTGAATCTTTTAATTCTGGAGAACAGAACTGAAATAAAATTCAGGCAGCAGTACATTCTGCAATCAAACAGTGTGCCAGGTTTTACCCGAGTGATCAGTATTTGCCAGGAGGTGGGAAGTGCTAGGGTTTTATTACTTTGGAACTCTAACTCCTATTGGTACAAAACTAAACAAAGAGCTAAATAACTAACTTTTTTTTTTTTTTTAAACTCATGGAAGTGATGATGTTTGGCATTATCCCGGATTTCTGACATAGTTTAAATGTTTTCATCCTCCTTCAGTGTGTTTATTTTTTAATGAGGTTTGTTTTTATCCACGTTTCTGAAATAATTCACAAGGACAAAGAAAAGTCCCAGCGCCCACTGTAAGGATGGGGGGGGGGTGTGTGTGTGTGTTACAGTATTAGACAAACTTCATGAGAGAAACTTGGTGAATTGTTACCAATATCATGTGTCTTATATTTCCCATTTGCTCCTTCTTCACATGCACTGACTCAGAATGAGTCTTTGTGAAATTTTGGACAGTCAAGAGTTTTAAACTGTAAGCATCCTTGGTTGTATTCCAAAGAATGCTTGATTTAAAATATGCTTGCTCTCTTGAATAAGTGCTGCCTGGCTAGTAAAGCCATGCTTCAGCCTAGCAGCTATAGCCACCTTGGTCTTCCTCGCTCTTGTTTGCCGCTACCTACTTTCTGCATCTCCAGTGGAGTGATGAGTTGTCTTGTTTTGAGTGACAGTGGTTTTCCTGCAAAACAAGACTGCAAGCTCCTACAAAACCTGTTTGGAACATGGAGCAGTAATATGCCTCAAGATCAATATCTTGGCAAATAGCTGGCAAACGATTCGTTTGGCACTCAGTAAGTGTTCTGGGACGTAACACACAAGTGCCATTTTTCATGGAAGTATCTCCCCAGTGTCAGCAAAAAATTTTGGGGGTTTCTGCACCAGGGGAAGCAAGATAAAGAGATTTAGATTATTCTTCACCTTTGACTTGCAACTGGTGTAGGTTTGTTCACATGACAGTTCTTGGTGGTGATTTGGGTGGGTTTTCTTAGCTAGAATAGAAGGAATTTTATGTGTTATTAAAATCAGTGTTTAATCATAAGACTTTTCATCAATGTAAAAAGACATTTAATGAAACAATAATTTTTATTGAGCTGTCTTTTTATAATTGCATCCTGTCAGCTAGGAAATGTTAGCTCATACTTGAAGAATCAGTAAGAACCTGTATTTTCTAAATCAAATTAGTAAAGTAGCATTGCAACTCCAGTCGTCTTAAGTAAATGCTTCATCTGTTGCTCTGGAAAACACGAAGCAATTCTGTGCTTTTCCTTAAATGAAATGGACAAAAAGGAAGAAAAGCTGTGAAGCTCGCAGTATCTGGGCATTTAAAGCTTCCATATGAGTACTATTGCAGCAAAATGCAGGTTAGTTTCATTTTTTCCCCATATGAAATAGGAAATACATAACTGAAAGTGAAGTAGAATGGAGGCATGCCAATTTATGTTCACAAGTATCAATGCATTAATGAAATATTTTAGAAGGAGGTTGCTGAAAAGTATGTCTCCTTTTCAACAGTATTTTGAGTTGAAACATGTTTGTCCTGGTCCTTGCCAGAGTAGCTAGATCATGTAGCTGGTGTGGCAGGGTTTGGTGCTTCCCATGAGCAAGAAAGACAAGAATGAGATTGTTGCTATAAGTATAGCTTGCTTTCTCTTTTCTGGACTGCCACTGTCCAGAATTATGCTGCCAAAATGTACCCTTTCAAACAGACCATTGCCCGAGTTTTGAAGCAGCTAACAACTGGTTTAAACCAGTAATCAAGGTTTATCATAGTCCATTCAAAAAGAATTGGGAGGGGAGGGGAAAAGGGTTTGCTTGTTTTTTGGAGTTTTTTGGTCTGCTTAATTATTTGAGATTTTAAATTCTTCCAAATTTGTCTTGCCCGTGGACTTTGTGTAAGTTGACTTTGTTTTCTTTCACTGCTTCTGGGGGAGATTATTTTATTAGGAAGTCTTCCTTGATGTTAGAAGTTTAGTTCTTGAAATCTGACTGTTTGCCAAGTAGCCTGTCGCTTGGTCTGAGTACTTGTGAAGGAAACATGCATTAGATCATTAAGTTCTAAAATTAAATTAGCCTCATTTTTATGTGCCTGTTGCACATAGGCAATAGAAATATAGATTGCCTATACTGAATCAGTTGGAAACACCTTTTAAATACTGAGATCTGTGTTTTTTTTCTTCAGGTTTAAAATATATAATTTACTGTGAATGAATGGTATTTTGTAAACGAAATGCTGACTGGTTTTGAGGACTTCCATTGAGTTGTTCAAAATCAGATTGATGCACTATAATGTCTTTCTACACCTTTTAAGAAATATTGAATGGATGCATATTTTATGTTGTATTGACAGTATTTTAGAAAAGATAAATAAGGCGGTGGGGACTCTCCCATCATTCTCGTGTCATGTGCTTCTCATACACAAGTACATGTGAGTGTGCATTATGCTATTATGAGGTGATGTTAAATATAAAAAAATAGCTTTAGAGTTACTTGCTTACGTGCTGCAGTTGCTCCTAGATTTCCTGGATGTTTGGACTTAAAAAATAAATGATGTGCAGTTGCTGCATTTTGCTTTTTCTGTCATCGTATGTCTGACTGCCACTAGATGGTGATAGATGTGTGTACAATATTAATAACTGCATGTCAGTGAAGATCACAGTTTATTTTCGTATGACCCTCAACGACTGACTGGGAAATCAATAGTTACTAAAATTGTGTAATTTTGATACTGCCCTGTGAGTGAGAGCATAGCATGGAGCTTTTCATAGCAAGGAAAGGTGCTGCCTGGCATGCAGCATGCTTCTCCTTGAGCAGCATGCCTCCTCTGCTGAACTTCTAGTGGACTTTCAGAAGAGAGCAGTTCCCCTAAAAACAGTTCTGTGTGAGGACTTTTGCTGCACTCAAGGTTTTTGGATGCTTTATCCATCACCTCGGCCTACTTGATCGAGGAGATAAAGGGCATAGTTGAAGGTAGGAAGGAAGTGTTTTCCTTTGGAAAAAATATCTTCTAGGAAAGAAACAAAGCACCCTTACATTCTAGGTGAAGAGGCTGCCTGTATGTGTTCCTGAGCAGTCAGGAGAGGATCACTTAGTCCTATGGTGCTTTTCTTTCAAGCCAATAAGGAATTCTTACCTTTGTAACATAACATAAAATTGCTTCCGTTTCGGTTAGCCCCCTGCCCAGAAACCAGCACCACCAACCGTCATATGAACAAAGCTACATCAAGTGCGATTGCGTCAATAATTTGAAGCTGGTCTTTAGCCTCAAAAGATCGTCTTTGCACCTAGGAAATAGTAATGTGGGTCATTAGAAAACCAGATCTCTGATGTATTTTGCATAGCAGCAGATCAGTTTCTTAATGACCCCTGATTTTTAAATATTGTCCAAGTTTCATATTTAAAAAAATCTTTCGTTTTTAGTTGCATGTTCAAGTCACCTTTTCTAAGCATCTTAAAAGTTTTATCATAGGTCTCCAGATTAACTTTTTCCTTACCGTTGTTGTCAGTTAGTTATGAGCAAATCTGGTTTTAATAGAGGTTTGTATTCATTGCATTTCATTTCTCAATGTTCAGAGTTTTTAATATAGTAACTAATGAAATAGAAGCTAGATCTCTGCTTTATATAAGTTTTAAAGAGATAAACTTTAATACAAAACTTGAATTAAACATTTAATTCCACTGGGAATAATTTTGAATGTGGGAAAACTGGAACTTCATTGTATGGGTATCTTTTTGTTTTAAGCAGTAAAGTTAGTTTCAAGTGATCTTCAATGTTTAAGTTGTAGATAAACTAGACGAATTATTTTGAAGGGGTTTTTTGCCACTACCTCAATGCAGATGCAGCTGGATTTCTTTCCCTCTGTTTCATATGAATTTTCTTATCCTTTTTTAGAATCGCCAGATGCTGATATTGCCATGGAGGTAGCTGCATCGGAACAGCATGTTTCTGAGGCAGTATATGATTGTGTTATTTGTGGACAAAGTGGTCCTTCTACTGAAGACAGACCTACAGGGCTAGTTGTACTATTACAAGCATCCTCAGGTATGAATTCATGACTTGTTGGACAAACAGTGTTTCTGCAGCTTTTAAAATGTGTGCGTAAATACCATCGTGTCTCATGCAGCCTGGAAGGACAGTGTGTCCTCTTTTTTTATGGATGGTCCTCCATAAGGCACATATGTAGGTTTGAGGGTAATGAGAATTTTTTTGAATGTTTGGGGAAAGAGCAACGGTTGCATTCCCTCCTACTTCCTGTTAGCTTTTGCAAACCCAGAGGTATATAATAGGCCTGCATGAAAATAGGTATTGAGAGAAAAAGAGAATAAAATAAACATTAATGTGTCTATATGTGTGTATGTGTATATACTTCATGTACAAGTGCAAAAGCACAACTTAGTTTCTTTGATATTAAACAGTAAAAAAATTACTGAAAAGGCACACTGTAGTTACAAACCGGAATTTCCTGGTTGCTTTATTTATTGTTTAGTGTATTGTTACCCACCACATTCGTTATTGCTGCATTTCTTCATACAGTGTTGGGACAATGCCGCAATAGCACTGAGCCAAAGAGACTACCAACTACTGAAGAGGAGCAAATATACCCTTGGGACACCTGTGCAGCACTGCATGATGTGAGGCTTACAACTTTACAGCGATACTTCAAAGATGTAAGTATTTCATGTGAACAGTACTACCACTTACGAAAAATTTGTGTAAAAAGGTAAATGAAATTACAACTTAGACCCCTCCTTCTTTCATTTCTGCATTTAGTGAATGATGTGTCACGTTGCAGTAGTTATAAAGTGTTTACATCTGATAGGGTCTTTATTTTTAAATAGCATCTGGCAGCTTTCCCAGAGTTACACTTTTGGCATATAGGCATCTAGTGCATCTACAGGCTATATAGTCATTAAGTACACATACAGATTTTCTCTAGAAGAAGATATTTCACAATTCAGTATGACCACAGATTGAGACGTGGGTTTACTGTCTTACGTATTACTTTCAAAACACCAGTTTTCTTGCGGCTGTTCAGAGAACCTGATCAAGGAATTACTCTTCATCAGTTTAAAGTATTGTTGGCAGCACAGAGTAAGTGGAAAGTGTTGTTTTAACCTGTAACAGTTTTGTGAGCCACTGCAGAGAAGGAGAGGATGACTGGAAGGGAAGAAGGGACCAGCAGAAGACTTCACCCTCTTCTGCTGAATCCTCAACTCTGCACAACGTTACTGACGTTCAATTTTATATTAGTTTGTATGTTATTGTCTGGTTTGCATTTCCATTAGCTGTTCCAAGCAGAGTTTTGCATTGTTTCACAAAGCCACATTACAGCTTTTCGTATTTTAATTTTGAGAGCCAACTCTTATT